>NC_048275.1:9207259-9383870 GCF_009762535.1 Notolabrus celidotus
CAGTCCATCTGGCAACAACCACAGGCGTTGGTGACATAATCCACTGTTCAAAAAGTTGATTCTTACTTCTGCATTGACTTAAATTTAATCCTCCTATCAGGAATACAGAAAAAAAAGTGATACATAGAGACTTTCAAATTCTCTCTCCATTTCAGATATGTCTCTTGTGCTCTTGGATGCCCCCATGAGGGAAACATTGAGCCTTGTAAAGTTGCTCAGGTAAGACAATACATTTTAATTCAGATTACAAAAAACATCACTGAATGGTCCTTTTCAAATGCTAACCTGAGTAACTGGCTTAGAAAACGTAAAGGAAATGATGCTCCTCTAGTCATAAATACACGAGAGACAGGAAATTAACATTTGTGAAGTGGCTGCTACTGTAACTTAACCTCTTCCTCATTACCTGTCACATTGGAGTGCATTTTCTCTTTACCTTTCAAACCCAATAACGCTGATTTAATAAAACTGCAAAAGAGCAGGCTCTTTTTAGTTCAGCAGCATCTGGGATTATCTGGGAGATAGGTGATGCTTTTAGTTTCCTCTAGCATGAATACATTCTGACTTGGGTGCAAAATTGTTGCATAAAGTGTAAGCCAATAAAATCCTTGCCTTGTTTATTATCAGTCCAGTGTCATATGAATCATAAGGCTGAGTTGTGTGTTCAGTTTCAACTAGCTGTAGGATTAATCTTGAAGTTTAAACAATTGAAGAGTTGTCTTTTTTTTTTGTAGGTGGCAAAGAGGTTATATGACATGGGCTGTTATGAGATTTCGCTGGGGGATACCATCGGTGTCGGTACTCCAGGTTCCATGCATAAGATGCTGCAGAGTGTGATGAAGGAGGTGCCCTGCAGCGCTCTGGCGGTCCACTGCCATGACACTTACGGGCAAGCACTGGCCAACATCCTTGTTGCTCTTCAGGTAAGAAGTCATCATTTATTCTGACATAACTGTTGTTATAATTGGAGGTATTAGCATCGATAGCAGGTGAGGTTTGGTGTTCAAGTGGTGTTGTAATAGAAGTAGTGATAAAGAGGGCTTCAATGGGACTTACAAACAAGGCCTTGTTTTGACGTACATGAGAAATTTTACTGCAATATGCTGAAGTGTATCAAATTATCCAACTTTTACCCTGTGTTGCATCAGAGTCAAACATGATTACATTTACCATTTAAAGGCTGAGTTTAAAACAAAACTGGACTCTCACACAAATCTCTATATGCATGTATTTTAAACAGTAAGAATACAACTTCTGGGATGTGTAATATCATTCACATGTGGGCCATTTGTCACATTTGAAACAGTAGAGCCGTCTGTTTTGAGCTTTTCCAGTCACCACAACATAATTCTGAAGGAGAAAAACATCATCAGATTACAGATATGGTGGCTGATGAAATGAATCACTTGGATGAAAAAACAAATCTGTTTGGAATCCTTTTTTGCTCTGTTATAAACATGCAAAAGTACTTAGAAGGCTGCTTTCTTTAAATCATTGAAACATAATTTAAGAAGGTCATATTTTATCTTACATAATCAACTAACTGTAGTCAGCATCACTGTTTGATCTGCTCTGCTGCACATGAATCACCCCCAGTGTTTCAGATAAGCTGATACAGATACTTCTGTGGGAGACCAAACCTCCCAAACAGCATAGGTCAGCCACTACATAAACTGAGTTATAATAATAAATGCAAACAAAAGAAGATAGGAGAGTAAAGATGAAAGAGATAATTAATACAGACACAAAGAAGTGCTCAATCCCAAATGCAGATTTCTAACAATCTAGCCATCTTTCCAAAATGAAATGTGTTAAAAGCATGCTGCCTTACTCTGGGTACGAAACCATTAGGTGCCTGCTACATCTCAGACTTCTTGAAAATGATGGTAATGGCACCAAGACTGCTCAAAAAAGGAGGACTGGCCCGAGAGACGTGTGAATTCTTGAATGAAAGGAGGTGTTGAAAGCTCTCAAATCTGGCACACATCAAACAATTATGTTTGAACATCGAGCAAACTTAGGGGTCAACAAGGAGGGGGTGAACACAGAACAATACTCAGGTCTGTCAGAAGAAAAGGAAGAGATGAGTTTTGATAAACCCTGGAGGAGAGGTGTGACATACACCTCTGAGGAAAAGTCTGACAAAAGCTACCTAATTTTATAAAAGGTGTTGAAACTGCCTGTGCTTTGCTCCACAGAGGTCTGCAAAAGGCCACAGATATTGGCATGGTTTGAAAAAGAGGCCCATTCAGCTCAAAGTTGGAAGTGTAGATTCTCCTCTGCACAACCACAAAGCAGTGATGCATCACCCTTTTGATCTGCCTCCAACGTTAAATTGTTCGACAGCTTTCTTTTCTGCTCTCCCCTGACGAGGATTCTTTGGGCACCTTCCCCTTCTCATGCACATCCTTCTCCCCGCGATGAATATGAACACTGTTGTAGAGAACCGCAGGCCGATTATGGATAAATGCCCAGCCTTTGCATAAATCAATGTTGTTACTCGTGACAACATAAAGAGGAGCAACCAGATGTGAAAGTAAAGTTGAGGTGGGAATCCTTGTTCCAGGATATCTTTCAGCTTCCTTTAGTAACTGCCAACACTGCAGAGATCACAAGTGTTCTCTGAAGGCTTTAAATCATTATTTCTGCTTGGGATAATAATACGCTGGCCTGCTCCTCATCCATCTTTTGAGACAATTTTTTGAGACATACATTATAGTACAGTCAAAGTCAGCATATTTTCTTCATTATTAAGAAAAAGACAATGATTAGTAGAGTTTATTCTCCATCAGAATCAGGGAATAGGGCGTTAAAATCTCAACTTATATTGATTGGACCTGGTCTGCTCAATCACAACCATTCATAATGTGGGACAAGTTTGGTATAGTGATTGACTGCACAGAGGATAAGGGTTGAGGCATTTCCACAAGCCTGGTTAGGATACTTGTTGTTGTTGTTGGCTACTTGGCCAAACATCTTACCACTACATTGCATGTTTTGTTGCTTTAAGGGGTTGTAGCTGTCCGAGTCATTGTGGTCGCCTCTTTGATAAATTCATTTGAAATACGTAGGTAAGAGACTCCAGACTGAATCATATTTGGAAATTCTCAAAATAATGAGTAAGCTTTGCCAAAAAGTCTTTCAATCCAAACAAAATGCAGACAGACGTTTCCTCTGAGACAGAGAAAATTAAAGTTTCTGACAGAAATCATGGTGCTCAGGAATGTAGTGGAGGACAGACAGAACATTTTGTTTGTCTCTTACAGCAGGAGGGTTACAAATAAAATACAATCAGTGAGTGAGAACATGTTACCGCAGGGTTCACAGAGTACTTTAACGTCACAAAACATCCATCGTTCGTCATTACACACGTACACTACCAGTCAAAAGTTTGGACACACCTTCTCATTCAATGGTTTTTATTTATTTTAATTATTTTCAACATTGTAGATTAACACTGAAGACATCTATGAAATAATCTGGTTTTGCCATAATCTGGATTACAACAGTAGTCAAATAGGGCTATCCATTGTGTACTAACCCTACCTCTGAACAACACAACTGATGGTCTCAAACACATTAAGAAGTCAAGTCGTTCTACAAATGAACTCTTGACAAGGCTCATGTTAATTAGAAACCATTCCAGGAGACCACTTCATGAAGCAGACTGAGAGAATACCAAGAGTGTGCAAAGCTGTCATGAAGGAAAAAGGGGGGCTACTTTACAGAATCTAAAATATAAAACATATTCTGGTTTGTTTAACACTTTTTTGTTCATTAAATAATTCCATATATGTTCTTTCATAGTTTGGATGCCTTCAGTATTAATCTACAGTGTTTCAAATAACTAAAATAAAGGAAAACCGTTGAATGAGAAGGTGTTTCCAAACTTTTGACTGGCAGTGTATGTCTTGTAAACGCTGTCATTTCTTGGTCAATTCTGTCCACAGGGATGATGCTCATTCTTCTGTTTCAAGCACCGGTAGGTCTAAGTCTTTAAAAGTAGACCGACAGATGTTTCACTCTGGCTTACTTCAGTGGTATGACCCCACCCCCCCCAAAGAAAGATACCTATTTTTTACGATTCTATGTATATACATGATTTACGTACAGTTCACATGTCTGAAGTAAGCTGAAGTAACAACATCATGTTGCAGATTTGAAACATAAAAAAGCTAACTTTGTCAGGTCTGTCCCTCAAGAGAAACAGGAAACAACTTTTAGTATGGTTGTTTGTTGAACGGAGGTCAGATCGATAATTTTTGATGCATTCCAAGTAATCAGGAAATCAAACAGCTGATGGGCTTTGCAACACGGGGTCGAGCAGAGATAAATAAATTCTCATCACATTACTGCTGATTGGAGCTGAGGTGTCTTTACAGACAGTTGCCTTCTGCCTGCTTTTGCTCTCCACATGGATCGTTTTTCCTGCATACTGTATGTCAAAGCCCGCTGAACTCCCGCTTGGACTACAAACATGTGACAAAGGAAAACCAGAACACCTCCTATGATGAAAATCCAGAATGTAGATAGAGATTAATCTTGGCCGAACAGTCGTATGCACCAAGGGCCCCAAACAGGTTCCCGCCCAGGTTTTTAAAAAGAGCAAATTTGTGTGAAAGCCAGTGTGTTTGTGTGTGTGTGTGTGTGTGTGTGTGTGTCTAAAATAAATCTCTAAAATATTCTCAACAATCCCTTCAAAACAAAAGAACTCCTCAAACAACATTTTTGTCCAAATATTTATGAGACTCCCTGTTAACCTGGATGTGCCCCTCGCTTTATTAATGACAATGTGTCACTTTTGGACATCATGAATGTATCCTCTGTTTAGCGAGCATTCAGAAAGCACAAAACAAATGTATAGGTTACAATGAGACACACAGAAAACCAGGAACCGTCAGTCAACGAGGAAGAGGGGCATTAAGAAACATGATCTAAGCCTCCCCACAAAGCAAGATGATTCACAAACTGCCGCTGAAAAAATCCCAGAATCTTAATGAACATAAGATATTTCCAATGGGGCCTTCCCTCTCAGAGCACAGGTATTGTTAGGAGGAAGAAAAAAATGACAGAGTATTACAGTAATACGCTCTGTTTCTAAGAAGCTCACAAAAATCTAATTAGGTAGTAAACCCCAGTGGAAGAGCTCTCATCTCTGTGCTTTTCTTCACTTTGCCCACAGCGAGTGTTAAAGTGACATAAATCCAGACATAAAACAGAGGTAACACAGATATGGCTGTATCAGTTCTCCGGAGCACATTGTCACTGCAGAAGAGGAAGCTCATTGGGGGCTGGGCGGGTCAGCAGATGTGAGGGGGTCAGCACAAAGACTCACCTATTCAGTGTCTGTTGGACAAAGCAACTGAGAGCTAGGTGGATCGAAAGGGCCCTGGGGGGCTCCTAACTCATCTGTCGCTTGGCTGTTGAACTCTCTGACAATGCTGCGCTTAAAGGCGGGTGGAAAACGATCTTTCATTTGCTCGCTGCTCAGCTTGTGATGAATGGACCTGCAGCTGCAGACGCAACGCTAGAAACTTTGGAAGCACTGGTGGGCAAAAGATAAACACGCTTTTACAGGAGTTTGATGAATTACTGCAGAAATACTGATGCAGGGATATTCATTTGTAGTGCCTCTCATTAATAATTAGTACCTGTTTGTAAGTCCTGAAAACACCTTGATGTTAGTACAGGTAAATTTGTAACTAGTGACTACATGTTGCTGATAGATTATCACACATTCCATATGTCAATTTCCTTCAACTAACTTTGGAAAAAAAGAGGGTCAGATATTTTCCCTTACTGCACACATGTGAAAGCAGGCTCTCAGAGCTTTAAGCAATGAAAAGAAAATCACTTTGAATTTATTTTCTTCCTTGGAAAAAAAAAAGGCTGAAAGTTTTATAATATCAGATACTTTTCAGTAAACTATAATATAAAAAAAACTGATTAACTGTGTCTTTTTGTACGTTTTCAGATGATATAAAGATATTCACTGCACTCCTTTTATCACACTGCTATTCATCTGTTCAATGGGAAATGTGCTACACAATTTGAATGTGTGAAGGATGTTGAAGAATGAATACAGTTCATGTTAACAAAGCTTCAGATACCTCTTACATTTGAATGTCATGAAGAAGGCTAATTAACCAGTTCAATTCATTTCAATTCAATTTGCTTTATTGGCATGAAAAAAGACATGTTGTTGCCAAAGCACATAAGATTTACACACATACATTACATATATATTCATTACATATATATTCATGACATATATATATTACATATTTAATACACATTAATAAACAATGGTGTCACCCATACAGCATCTCTCAATGGCCTCACTTGATGCGGTATGCTCATAAAACCTTTACCTAAAATCAAATATTATGGGATGGTGCGTCCCTCAGGCTGTGACAGGCAGACACATACACCATCTTTCTTTAGTTTTCAGTGGTTTAAATAAATATTAGCTTCACTATTCTTCATTGTTAACTCTATCAGGACATAAAAGCTCAGGAAAGCATTCATTCCTGTTTTTTATTTTACTCCAAATTGATTCTTTTTCCTTGATTCTTTATCCGCACTGCTACTCATCTGAAGCACACTGAATCAAAACAAAAACATCAACCCTAAATGAGAAAAACTTTGAGTTTTCAGATGTGAAAAAGTTTTGGCTGCACGAGAACATTCCTGGTAGTTAAATGTCAGGACACAAAGGCACAGTAAAAACATTTATTGGAAGTAAATTGTGTTTTTGTTTACTTGATGCTCTTAGCTGGATTATACACAGTACTTATCATTTGTGACACTGGAACATTGTTCTGAAGGGAAGCTCAACAAATGTCAGGCTAAAATGTAGAAATATTTTGATGTTAACTTTGAGAGCGCAGGGAGACAGTGAGATTCCTCAGAGGATCATGTTTAGAATGATTCATCGCAGCTGCCCCCGTGGCCACAGAGAATAATAGCAGCCGGGGATATTTAGCCTACCATTTGCTCACCCATAAACAAGATGGGAATGAAAGATTTTATCATAGTTTTTCATTACTGTGTGCCAGAAGTCCACACCACCAACTGGGAGAGAAATGAATTCCCCCAGTGCTGTCAGCCCTGAGTCACCTCTTTTGTTCCTGATAAAGACATTCCTCAGTCTTTGTACCTTTCCTCTTTTTTTTCCAGGAGGTCTGGGGGGGCTTTGTTACAGACCTACTCCTGGCAAGTCACACAATGACAACGTATGTACTTAGATTTCACAGGAAAATTATTTATTCTTACCCGCAAATTTGCTGTATTGTGTACCACTGCAGCTGGGGAATACAGTATAACCTGTTTGTGCTCTCAGTCGAGCTCTCCGGTGACAACAACATCCATCTTCAGGAGTTTGTTTTGTCTGTGTCCACGAGGCTCCTTTCAACCACCATGGCTGTGCTGGGTCAATAAGTTTGTTGTCTTAACAATCAAAGATTTACTGTAAGCGTGTTGGTAGCTTCAATAGAACTTCAGTTAGACATGGTGTTATGATGTTTTTTGATTGGCTTTTGAAACGCAGATATTATGATGAGACTACAATTAAGACTCATTTTCATTTTCAGTATTGTCACACTTCAAAAGTAAAGCTCTGCTTCTAAAGAGAGGGCATGTAATGAAATTTAACAAAAGCATACTCTTTCATATTTTTATAATTCACTGAATATTGATAATAAAAGATCTGCTTTGTTCATTCTAGTAGCAGAATGATAACATTGAATACTAGAGCAATGGGAAATATAAATGATATAAATGAAACATTTAATGTAGTTTGAAATAAAGGAGAACAATCATGTATATGTAATATTTGTTGTAAATTTATACCATCAAGGCTTTGTACTACATCTTATCCTTCTGTCTCCATGTACTTCATTTATGTAGAAGGAACAACACATTTTTAAAAGTTTTAAAATTCACCTGAAGCCTTTTTTAAATTTGCAGCTCAGGCTCAATTAAAATAAGACATGGTAATAAAAGCCAACAGTTACAGAAAAAATGGAAGAATACATTTTAAAAACCTTTACAGAGCACATACAGTGTTTTATTACAATTGCAGACATGACTAAACATCACAAAGAAAAAAGCAAATGTATTTTGAATGCAGCTTTTGACACGTATATTTTTAATTAAAAATATTAAAAAAGGTAGTCCACCTTATAAAAGATCATTTACTATGAATAGACATATGAACAGCTACATCAAGTTTTGTCTGTGTCTATGCCAGTTATTAGTTTTTGCACTATTTCCTGTCATTGATGTAGCATTCTTTAAAGGTTTTCTGAAAGCTCTTTAGGACAGAAAGTATTTTTAATTTGACTTCTCCTTCCACCTTCTTTGAACATAAATTCATAAAATGGACTGCTTCTCATAGTTTTCTGCATTCATGAAACTTAATAATCCATGTAGGAGTCAATATATAAAGTGAATTATATGACCATATAAAGAAGTGAAAATGAAATGTATTTATTCTTTATGTGTTTGTTTTGTCTTCCTCCTCGCTGCCCCTCAGAAATCTGGGCTTCACTTTCCAATGTTCAGATTATTTATGTGCTCCTGGGAAGAGGTTATACATGTGTCAGCAGCAGCTCTGTGACAGTTTCTTTCAGCTTCCTAGTTTATGTAGCTGTGGGTGAAGCATCACTGCTTCATATCCTTCAGTGAATACATGCTCTCTCTCTTTCTCTCTCTGACGCAGTTATACAACCGAAATGGGAGCGTGTCCATCTTTCAGCCTCGTCCACTCAGAGTATAGAATGTCAACAAGCTTATCCCGAATCATGCAAGGTTGAAAATGCAGCGTGTCTTTACGCAGGAATGTATTGTTTTTACACGGCCACAGCTCTCTGAATATGTCTTTTTTAACACAGAGCACATCTGGTTTCTGGACAGTGTGATCCTAACTGAGCATTGGCAAGCTGGAGCTGCTGACCACCAATTCCTGCACGATTAGTGTCCAGAGGATCAGCGCACGCCGCTGAAGGCTCTGTTTTGTTCCTCACGGAAACAGTACGCCGAAGACCCCCAGCCTTACACGGTTAGCAGCTGAAAGTGAGAGGATTGGCATGGTAGATTACAACTCTGTGTTTATACTACAAAAAAAATCCTGCCTAGTACAATATCCTGCTCTGGCTTAAACCAAGGTCTGGAAATCTCGTGCAGTGCACACACCGGAGTAGATCTCCTCCTCCCTCTTACCCCACCTCCTCCTCTTCCTCTGCCAACACAAACAGCAATTACGGCTGGCTCAGACGGCAGCTGAAAGAAGTAGGTTCTTGTCTGGAGGAAAAGCAACCAATTAGCAGCATTGTTCGAGAAAAGGCAACAGAGATTCTTTTAATTTAGCTGACTTGGTTCTGCTCCACGGGGGTGGAAGACCTTCATGACCCAATGTCACTGAGAGGATCACCGTGTTAATTCTGCCTCACTGTGGGATCCTCTGACATCTGGCTCTGCCACTGAAGCTGGAAAACATCTTTAATATTCTCATGGCGATCCCAGGGACATGTGGAAAACATCCTGAGACCTTCGTCCATAATGACTGAAAAACTGAAGGCCTGGCTTTATCTTTCAAGTTTTTACTCGCAGTCAAGTTACACTCTTCCGTGAAAAGAGGTGCAGCTTTGTCTCTTTATGGAAGACATGCGTTCAATGTTTTTTTAATGTGAATCAGTGAAAAGGAACTTCTTCTTTCAGCGTGAAAAAGCAGTGAACTTATATTTCCAAAGCAGCATTTTAAGATGTTTGGGAAGCTGCCAAACAAAATCATTGATGTTCAGACAGAAAAACCTCAAAACACATCATTTATTTCCATGTGGAAGCCAGACTCTTGCAATTGTAAGCATTAAAGAAATAATGGAAAAAATGCCTATCAAAATAAAACAATTATGTTGATTGTAAGCAGCCGATGAACCCTGCTAAAAAAGTAACAAAGGAAGCAAAACTTACAGCAGATGTAAATTTTCTTAAAGCTTTGTTACACAAAGACCAACTGAGCACGGGAACATTTTGAGCCAAGGTCATCAGTGAGATAATTTACAATATTAATGATTTATAGTAACTGAAAATTACTCCGATTATGTGACAATTCCTTTACTGTTGGAGCGCTGTAAGAGAACACCTCGCAGCTTAGGAAAAAATGTATTCTCAATGTGGCAAGAAAGTGAATCCCCATGGTTTAAGGGCAGAGTAGTGCTGTAAAAACATGAGTAACCTGCAGAATCAGAAACACATGAAACCTCCTGTTCAGCATTTATTATATTCCTCTCGTATGAACAAGGCCGTGATTATGTGGTGCTGGTGGTTTAAGCTGACAAAGAGGATGACTAAGCCAAATTACGGGACATTCTGTGCCCACTCATCTTCAGGACATAAGCCCACAGTTCGCCTCAGCAGCTGTAAAACACGACCGCAGCGCTGGCAAGAGTGTGCAGGACGATCTGACAGGACAAGGATCTTTATTTCCTGGGTTATACCTGAGGTGAAGCCTGTGTGGAGGCCCCTTGAATGTCTCTGTTGTGTGTCCTTGCAGATGGGGGTCTGTGTGGTGGATTCTGCAGTAGCTGGTCTGGGAGGTTGCCCGTACGCTCAGGGTTCATCTGGCAACGTTTCAACAGAGGATGTTCTCTACATGCTCCATGGCATGGGCATTGAGACTGTAAGTGTGTATCTGACAGACCAGCTGTATTTCATGTCTCCATAATCCCAACAAATCATCCAAACTCACACAATCCCTCAGAGCTCATTTACATAAACAGACCGCTCTGCAAACATTCGCCTCTGTAAATGTTTATTTTATAGTATCAGTGGTTTTACACAACTTACAAGTTACAAGCCCACAGTGCTGCACTGCTGTCTCAGGAACTATTTATTTAACAATCCCTACCCCTGCTGGAGGAATGCAGTTACTACAGTTAGGTTTTCTATCACCTGTTGCACACATCCATTTCAATCTCACCTTGAAGCTACTTTACCCTGTGCTTTATGCAGGAACAATAACCTTATGCATAACTAATGCTGCTGTATCTATTCTGTATTTTTGTGCAGGGCGTGAACCTTCCTAAAGTAATTGAGGCCGGTGACTTCATCTGCAAAGCTTTACGTCGCAAGACAAACTCCAAAGTGACCCAGGCATCGAGCAGAGCACTGTGACGTGTTCCTGTACAGAAATATGTTTCAGTATTTGACTCTTTTCCCTTTTAAGTGCTTCCCCTGTTGTTGCTGCATTCAGAATTGTTGCCTATGCTGCTGTATTTGAGGTTTTTCTTCCAAATAGTTTTAAGAATCCCCAAAAGATTCAGCCTTGTTTTGTGTTAAACCCAGCTTCACATTCATTTATTCATTTCTTGAATCTGTGAGGAGTGGAAGGACAATCAGATCATCGGGTTTTTTGTGAGGTACTTTTTTAGGCTTATCTTTTTGGTGTATGTGATTAGACATTAGAAAAGTAAGCTACTAACAAGAAAGTTTGGATAAAGGTCTGAATGACTTGATGACTTTTGCATCTAAACGAAGTGTAGGTTAGTGTTTTCTGTTTCTTTTCATAGCTCAGTGGCCTGTTAGTAAAATAATACCTAAGTCTGCTCTGGCTACTTTCTAAACTCTGATGTTGTTCATGTTTCTTGATGAAGAGAGAATCTCAGCTTGCACTTTACTTTCTAAAGACCTTTCCAGCTTTTACACCAGCTCTGATCCTGTGTGGACAACAATCGATGTTCAAGATAACGATTTAACATTTTGGCAAGTTTTGATCTCAGGTTTGCCAAAGATGTTTTAAGAAGTGCCCATTGATCGTATTGCCATTAAAAAATGTTTGCTGTGTTGTAAGCTACCGTTTTAGAGAACCGTCTTTGTAAGTGTAGTCCAGTGTTGTGTGTATCCTGTCTGATCATATTGTACTTTTCTGTCTGTAACATGTAATAAAACGGAAACAAATCAAATGGACTCTTTATGAATTTAATTGAGAGTTGTTCAAAAGTGAGATGAAAAAGGGAAATACAGTTATGTTTTATTAAAGAGGAAATCAGTTATTAGAAAGTGATCATGTCATGTTTGCGAATAGGGAAATATATCCACAGAAAAAGCTGAGGTTGCAGTTGGTTTTCTCTCAGTTAATTGTAATTGCCATCATTATATCCTCATAATAAATCAGTCTAATAAGAATGACTCGGTGAAAGCCAGCTGGACTCTGGGAAAGAAAGGAACTTGACTCCAGTGTTTAGAGAATTCAGGGACACTTGCAATTACATTTGCATAAATGTATTAGAATATGATAATTTCATACCCACAGTGCTCTACCTTTATCTTGTATGCAAATAATTCTCCATCCGACAATTAGACTTTCAAGTGACATCCCAGTGGCTGATTACTCTGTTATAATGAACAAAATGATGTGCAGTGTTTCTTTATCAAAGTGTATTTTCTTTCTGCAGAAAAGTTGAGGCACTTTTATCTGCATCTCCTTTAAAGACTGGGGTTTTGCTTTGAAACAATATTTCCACAGAAGACTTTTGATTCAGACTTATGAAGATGGGGATTCTTTTTCATCTCAAGATCATAAATGATTGAAGATGTGTTGGCTGAAGTTCATAAAAAGTAGGGTTTGAATAAACCAACTCAGTGTTGGTGGAATGATTTGTGTATCTTTGATCTCACAGTGTAACCTGACCTTTCTGCCTTCCTGCACACCTGCTCCCACACATGCATACTAACTTATCCTCATTTATTTATGGCAGATAGATTATTGCAGTCCTGCCTTAGCTTTCCAACAGTCTGACAACAAGAGAGTAGAAGCACTGCTGGGTCCTTCTGTCAATCAAATAAGCACATCTGCCACAGCTGTTTAAACAAAGGGAGATGAGCCCCAGCTGTGGACAAGAGGATTTAATTGAGCCACAAGACAAAACCAAACATCTTACTTAACAAAGTTTAAAGTAAAAAATGTCAATGACAGGGTTCATTTTTTAAGTAGATAGAAAAATCACTTTGTATAAAACACTCCATATGTTTGGACAAATCAGGAAGAAACAAGAGTTATTATGGTCACTTTCATATCCCACACTGATTCAACTCATCTCTCAGCTCATCTTTATTTATTTTGCACCTTTCATACATTCAAGCATGCAGCCCAAAGTGCTAACCAAAAGAACAGAGAGACTGAAAATAGCAGCAATAGGTGAAATGATAGAAGCATAAAACAAGATATGGGAAAGTAATATGAAATACTTATCTTACATAATAAAATCAGGCTGCACGGTGGTGCAGTGGGTAGCGCTGTTGCCTCACAGCAAGAAGATTAATGGGTTGAATCCCCGGTCAGGCAGGTGCCTTTCTGGGTGGAGTTTGCATGTTCTACCAGTGCATGCGTGAGTTCTCCTGTGGTACTCGGGCCTCCTCCCACAGTCCAAAAACATGCTCTCCAGGTTATTGGTCACTCTAAATTGCCCATATGTAAGTGTGTGCGTGAATGGTTGTCTGTCTCTCTGTGTTTGCCCTGTGATGGGTTGGTGACCTGTCCAGGGTGTACCCTGCCTTCCGCCTGAAGTCAGCTGGGATAGGCTCCAGCCCCCTGTGACACCAAAGAGGGATAAGCGGTCAAGATAATGGATGGATAATAAAATCAATAAGATCAGATAAATACAATTAATGCAGTCCAGGGCTAAAAAGAAATTAGTCCAAGTTAAAAGCAAGATTACAAAAGTAAGTCTTTAGTTTACTTTTAAAAAACACCCAGAGAGTTCACTGTTTTAATGTCCAGAGGCAGAGAGTTCCACAGTTTAGGTGCATGATAACAGAAAGCTCTCTGGCTGGTACCTATGAGGGACATTTCAAAGGGAAGCATTCGATGATGATGATGGGTAAGTGTTATAAAAGCCTAGTCTTAATTTGATTGATAACTTTATATTAGTTAATGTTTTATATGAAAGTTGTTGTAAACACAGCTGTGTTGATTTAAGGTGATGGCAATGTCATTTCACCTTATGAAAGTGAATTTGAATAATCAGATAGTAGTTCATTTTTAACATGTCCATGTGTTGTCAGTATGCAGAGGAGTGGGACAAAATTATGGACTTCAGGTGGGGGGGTTCTAAAAGTTATCCCAAAAGGAATAACCACTAACATCTCAGGTGATGAAACAGGAAAGAGAAAAAAGACAATAATATAGAGCAAGAAACAACCAAAACAAAACTGGGGCAAGGCAAAGAAAACCACCCCTACAGCAGCTGACCAGAAAGCAAGCTCTCAGGAGACCCTGGAAAAACTCCTTTAGGGAACACAACGACGGTCCAAGGGGCTTTAAGGGTGAACAGAAAACGCTTGGGTGAAAAATAGGCCCAGCGAATACTAACTACAGTACTATAGAAACTAGAAACTGCTTTCAAACCTGCAGAACAGATCTTTCTATAGTTTATTCAGAGACACTTTGATACACACAGAGGACACCTCTCACTATCTCTGAAGGTGAGAAAATGAGTCAGCACAGAGCACTGAAACTCACAGGTATATATAAGCTACTCACACCTGGTCTCAATCAGGACCAATCAGCCACACGCCCACACACACCTGGCTCTGCTCTGGGATGATTCCCCAACCAAATTCAAACAGTAGCCTAACTGAGTGCCCCTCATATGTGTATTCAGATTTTGATACACTGAGAGAGAAAACTCCAACCTGTGTGTGTCGAGAAGTCAGAGGAAACCCTGAAAGTCTAAACCATGGTTGTATCTTTTATCTGTTCCATTTTGGGACTTAACACCACATTTATTTCTGCCTCCCAGCCAAAAGGCCAACAAGTTTAAGTGGGAACACAGCCTGCCTTTGTGTAGCCGGGGCAGCCATCAGACCAAACTGAGTGAAGCAGGGTCATTTTGAGGCTGGATGTCACACAGGCTTTCATGTGAGTCCTGCAGGCACTTACGCACACCTTATTTTTATTTTACAGAGAAAGCTACAAACAATAACCTAACCTCTCAAAACCTGCTCCTGTGGGGAGAAAATTGCAAGGTACACCAGCTAAGATCTCGGCACCTCTGAGTCCCTCCAGAGCGAATCTGGTGTAAGAGGAAGCACAAAGCTCTGAATGACCTTGAGGGTTACAAGAAATCCCAAGAGATGAGTGAAAGATACAGAGATAAGAGGTTAGAAAGAAAATTGTTCATTGATTAGGTTTTAGAGCACTTACTGTGTGAACACAGTGTGCACAAAAAGAATAATGGTGAAAATCCTCAAAGAGGGAGTCAAGAGCATTCAAAGAGGCAAACCGTCACCTTACATCCTCCTCTTCTTCTCCCATTCACATCCCACATTTGCACAGCAGGAATTTTCTGGCTTGAAGCGAGTGGGGGAACGGGGCTCATGTGTGGACATAGAAGAGTTTGCATGTGGCTGTGTGTTTACTTACAGTCATGTGTGTGTGGGTTTCCTCCTACAGTCCAGACATGTTGGTCAGATGAAAGATTGAGTCCTAACAGCCTGTAACTGTGGAGCCTGTCCGCTTCACTTCCCCGCTCCTAAATATTATTGCTTCATCGGCATAAATATACAAAAAGTATTACAATTTTCATTTTTTTGTACAGATAAAATACACCACATGCTGACATTGAAGACTATGATTGCTGCAGTGCCCACTCCTGATTCTGTACCTCCTTTCTTTTATTACTTTTCTGGCTGGCACTCATCCAAATGGAGCCCCAAAGTCCCAAAAGATGTTTTATCTTCCATGCACAGATGATTATCTTGTAATATGTGAGCACAAGATAAAATACTCTTATCTCTCTTGGCTTCAGGGACTCAAAAGACACTCCTACATTACCAGGGAGTCTGTTAGAAGTGTTATGTAAGATGTTTCAGATAGGAAAGATGATTGTTAATGCTTCACTGATGACACCCAGATTTATCTATGTATCGCCTAAGCCTAATAAGTGCTGAAAACCAGCAAGTTTAATAAGTCACATGCAAACATTTAGATCAGGAATGAAGTTTTTTAAATGACATAAGTCAGGCTTCAGGGCTGCACGGTGGTGCAGTGGGTAGCACTGTTGCCTCACAACTAGAAGGTTCCTGGTTCGAATCCCTGGCCGGGTGGGTGCCTTTCTGTGTGGAGTTTGCATGTTCTCCCTGTGCATGCGTGGGTTCTCTCTGGGTACTCCGGCTTCCTCCCACAGTCCAAAAGGTTAATTGGTCACTCTAAATTGCCCATAGGTGCGAGTGTGTGTGTGAATGGTTGTCTGTCTCTCTGTGTTAGCCCTGTGATAGGTTGGCGACCTGTCCAGGGTGTACCCTGCCTTCCGCCCGAAGCCAGCTGGGATAGGCTCCAGCCCCCCGTGACCCCTAACGGGATAAGCGGTCAAGATAATGGATGGAAGTCAGGTTTCATCAGGCTCAGGATTCCCCGAGTCTTACCCCTGTGTCTGCACATTCATGAAGCACAGTTAATTCAACATTTTGGTATTCCACCTCTGCCTGAAAAGTGTCTCCCAGGTAAAATGGGAACATTTTACTCACATGCCTGCCTGCACTGGCTCCACCGGTTACAGAAGTTAAAGTCCTGCTGTTTGTCTGCTGAGCGTTAAATTGTCTTTCCTTCTTTCATTACTGAACTCATGTCCCCATAACACACAGTCACGGACCGGTGATCCTCTCACATCATCAAGGAATAAGAGCCATGGTAACAGGACTGCCTGCCTCTCAGCAGAGGTGTTCTCTTCATCCCTCATCTTACTTCAAGCTGCAGGTTTTTGTGCCACCTAAGAAACAGCCTTGAATAATTTTCTGTATCTGATCATGTACATTTTGATCTTCTGTTCACATGTTATTAGTCCTCTAGAGTCCTCAAAGCATGTTAGACCAACCCTTAAGCACAACTGTCTCAGTCAATTCTGCTCTATGTTAAAGGATCAACTGCAGGCTTGTCCCTTGAAAGTGCTTTTTCTCCAGGGATCAAAATAACTGATTTCAGCCTCCAAGGATCCAAAATGAAGTTTATTTTAAGATACACTCGACACTAACGGCAACAATACATCATCACAAAACGACAGCAGGCAACAGTCTGCAACCTCAGAAGGTCCAAGTGTGTTGTCTTAATATAAAAATGTATGACTGATGACAGCATGAAACACATGACAAGATAAATAACCAATGACCTTTGATTGATTCTGAAGAAGCTTCACAGAAAACATTTTCTTTTGTGATAGAAGAAAAGAGCCTGCCAGACCAGAGAGCACATCTAATCTCTCACAGCTGCCTTTATGTTGACTCTGTGAACAGTTGATCAATATTATGAAAAAGTAACATTCAGATGTACATCTTAAATATGTTGTGTATTGAATAAATAATGATAATAATGATTTTGCACACACACTTTTAGAACATGCATGAGTATCAGTGACTGACAACTAAGGTGCTTTTCTGTGGATGGTGAAATTTAGTTTTATCTCTTCTTCTCAGCTTCCTGCAAGACAAAAAAAAATACAAGTATGACCGTTAAATAATGAAGGACTAAAAGGCACTGTGAGGAGTTTTCATAATGATTCTGTTTACTTGACCCCTTACTAAAGATGTTGAGACGTACTGGTTTAAAGTTAAAGTGGCCCTGGTGTCACAATGTGTGCTCCAGTGTCCCAATTAATATCTGAATAACACACACGTTTTAATTTCTTTCCCCTCAAAGAGCTGTGCAGCATTCACACACCGGCATTAACATCAAATCCTGTTCATTGCACAGGGCTTGAAATGGACCAATTATACTAAGCAGCACTGATGCTCCCCACTCCTTAAATTTAGGAGCACTCAGGAAATGACAGAGCACCACCTCTACAGTGTACTGCAAACGAAGTGTTGCCTGCAACCTCCTTCCAACAAGCTTAGAGTGAACAAAGTGCACTGTGACATTTTCATAGCAGGGCCCTTCCAAGTATTCCAGCCTCTCTCTTCAAAATATGTGAGCAGTCTTTGTCACGGGTGCATCTACAGTCAAAATATCATCATTGCCACCACACAGACACTTCAGGGCGAGTGAGTGCTGAAAATCAGTTCGGCTTTTCTCCAAGAAAATCTGACCTGAACACAAGCACTAAAGTTCAATATGAAGAAATAACCAGCAGTCTTGATGCTGATAATTTCATTTTAGTGTGAAGGTCATGAAGAGGCACCAGCGAGGGTGAGACCATTTCAAAATCAGATAAGAACTCCTCACAGTGACTTTCAAGTATTCAGTATTTCAAATATTGATCAACCTACCATATTTTACTGATAACAGCCAGAGGCAGAAATATCACCAATCCAACGAGTACCAAGGTTGCAAGAGTATACAGAAGATAATCTAAAAACAAAATCAATATTCAGTGTATTAAAAACTGCACATGGACATATCATTATTCCATCACAATCATGCACACTCATATTCACATCAGCATGAAACCTAGAATTGATGAGTAACTGAACCTGAATGGAAGCTTACCATTTGACCACATCTGACTGTCCTCTGAATGGTTCATTTCTGGAGGCGTTGAAGGACCAATGCTGCTTTTTTTCCACGACTTCACTGAAACACATTAAAAAAGAACCTTCAGAATATTTCGATAAACAAATAAAAAATATGAATGAAAAGTCAATTTAATTAAAATTCTACTGACTGAAGTGCGATCTGTTATGAAAAACATCATGAATCATGCTGCACGTCAGCAGATCTTCATTGTATATTCCTTTGCAGGTACAAGGGTAGTGAAGTACGGTGCCCAGAGTGGCCAAAAAGGATGCTCTACAATCTGGATCTGCACTGAGGATGAGACGAGGATCCATTCGGGTGAAACATTCATCCGACTGGAGGGCAGTGTCGCTGCATTGTGCCTCTTCAGAACTCCAGCATGTCTCTCTGAAAGTCTTTAAAAGAATTCTGTTGAATCAGAGAAAACATGTTTTGTCGTCAGTCCTTGGATGCTTTGCTCTGTGCGTTTCAGAAAGGTACACAAAGTACATTCATCATTTTGAAATCCTATGATGAATCTTTTTTTTCATCTTTTACGATTTGGTTTGTTTTCCAGCCTTGTAGGTTTTTTATTAATGAAACTTGAATGGGCCAAAGATAACCAAAAGTAACTTTGAACATGTTCAGATGTGAGTCATCTTCAAGCAATGATCGCTGATTTCATTCTCAAAAAACGATTAATAAGAAATGTCCTCTGCAACTTTTTTAAAGGTTTTTACAGAGCAGCTACTCCTTAACACAAGTGGTCTTTGCTGATTAAGTTATTTCATTACAAGTATATCACATTGCTATATGTGTTTTCTTGCTCTCACAGATGTATTTTAAGACACTGACATATTTCCAATTTGAAAGTTCACAACACTGCACAGCTGAGATGACGAGGCCTCACCCAGGAGAAATGATATTTTAAGAATAATGGTATTGTTTGGAAGTACATCCGGATATCAGTGTTGTAGGACTCAAGTCTGACATGTGTCTTAATTTTTAGGACTTATGACTCAGACTTGGACTCAAACTCTGATGACTCTGACTTGGACCCATCTGTGTTCACCTCCAGGTGTATCACATGGCGTCTTGTTCAGAAACAGTTCCTTGTAGGGTGCCTAAAGAGGCGCCATGAATCTTGTGTTTTGCTTTCAAAGATTTTACAGCAAATGCAGACAAGAGAAAAAACAACGCAATATGTTACACATGCAAAATAACCACTGAGAAGAGAACAGACAGACATCTGTACAGGATGCACAGTATAAATTAATTAAATGCTGAATAATAGCGGGTGGGTTGTGGGTATTTTTGAGTTTAATAGACACCTGCAGGGAGCCCACAGCATCTGAAATAATGAGCACATCTCCCTTTTAGGGGGACACAGGCGTTTTTATGCATGAAGTACAGCAGTGTTACTTCATTGATAATTTAAATCTCCAAACACAACTACAGGATCAATCAAAGTCATATACACAGTGGTTGCTCTTGTAGGTGTATGCATTATAACAGAGTGACAAGTACCCAAGGAGCCTCTCCAACTGCACTAATGTCAGCATGACAATTCAGTCAGACAATTTAGACAACTACTCCTAATAGTAGGAAAAGTTTATTCCAGCAGCAAGACATCGTTTGTCTTCTAGGTCCTCTCAATCATCACAGTTTCATTTTCATATGCAGAAGCTGAGCAGTGATGAGATCATATTCTAGTGTGTAGTGATACTAAGCTCAGACACACAAAGCAGAACTCTGGACAGAGTTCAACTCCTTATTCAACAGAAAGGCAGCAGCTGGTAAGAACAACTTGCACATACTCTTTCTAAACATAAAACTGTCAGTGAACACTATCTCACTCCAGGTTCAAGCTGTCATAACTAAATAACTGTATGTACAAATCACGTCTGACACAACATTAACAGAACACATAATGTAACACAACATTCCCTTAACTTTGCAGGGATTTACAGATACATTGAACTTCAAGTATTTGTCCAATAAATCCAAACGGGCGAGTCGGAACACACTCGCCTCATTGGACGCAACAATATCTTAAACCCACTGGCCTCCAGGTGGATGCTGAGGGGGCTTAAAGTATGAGTGGTAGCAATGATAGGAGAGCAGGAGCTGAGATAGACTGCCTTATTCCAAACATACATTTTTATGATGCATATCAAGTTTCTTGCCTGAAGCAACTTGCAGGCATCGCTCTGTTTTTTTTTTTTTTATAATAATTGCCTGTTGACATTTGAACTTAATTAGATGCAAATTGGAAATGTACCCTGTGACTGTACATTGCTTTGAGCCCTGAGTCTATAAATGAGGACAGCACCTGACATGATCACAGTCTGCCATCCATATATGAATGGGGAAATGATGGGCAGATTTTAAACGCAATACAAATCAGTATAAATGTTAGTTCAGCTCCAGTTCTTCTTCACTTTCCAACTGCAAATTAACCCCAAAACATTGAATATTTTACATTTCTTATTTCCCCAAAAAACTGGACATGTGTTCATTCATGCCTCCTTGAATTATTTTGTGCCACTCTGGCTGCCACTCAACAACTTGATTCACACCTAATGATCTCTCTCAAGCAAGTCTGTCTGATGGGTTACCAGGAAATTTGATGTTTGTTTCTTGGAGGATTTACTCCAATGACTGCTGTGATTCTCTGACCTGTCACTCTTTTCATACTCAACACACTGATAACTGTTGGCACTGTATGGCATTCACATCTCAATGGATGTTACGTGCCATAGTTTTCTGGTGTTGCTTTGTCTCTCTGTGCTCCCAACAGGTGCTCCCAGCCTCGCTGCTGCAGCTGGTGATTGGGCACACCTGTACCTGATTTCCAATCAGTGGCCAGGTATTTAAGCAGGAGAGAGGCAGCAGTCCAGGAGTGGAAAACAGTGGATGTCTTCTTGAGTCTTGAGACTACACCTTCAGTTGAAGGAGTGCTTGCTGGAGGCCTCTGACTTTGTGTTACCTTCTTGTTGTGGTTAATTCAGTTATTAGAGTGGATAGTGTTATTAATGTAATTTTTTGAGAGAATCTGGAGGCTTTGTGGAAGAGCTGTTGAATTAAACTGCATTACAGCATATGCATGGTTACAATATTATTGCTGATCTGTGTCTATCTGCATTTATCCACATCGTACCGCATGTTGCCATGTTGCTTTTAGAAGCTGTTTGCACAGGAACCATCAGAAAAAAAGCCCTGATGCTGGGGAATCAGTTTGTGACCCTACTTTCATTGTGGGACAGTGTGCAGTCAGTCAACCAAAATTTCTGTCATACGTGAAACTCATCTAATGGGTTGGGATCCGCTGATCAGGCCATGATTGACCCTCATGCCCCCGTACGATGCACAATTAAGCTTAAATTTAACCTGACTTCAAAATCAGTCGAATTGGCCTCAACTCACACAGCGTACGCCCGGCCTTAGAGGTTGTTTCTTGACCATGCGTGGCCTTAAGCATCACTTTTTCATGTCCTGAACTATAATCTGAACCAATCTTTTTTTTTTACTTGCATATGTGATTTTAGGTTCCAGTGAGTTGAGCTCAGAGGACAACCTGTTGTTCAGTGGTTAATTAATGTATGTCACATATACTGAGGAGATATACAGAATAGCATCATACCTGCAGGTTTGGTCCTCAGCACACTGGCTCACAGTCTCTTGGCAGATCCATGTCGAGTCTCTACAGGTGCCACTTTGCAGAGCGGTTTTGATGTGCAGACAGCTCTGATCTGAAGCTTCACACTCACACAGGACCAACATCTCTGCCACATAGAGTGGCATGCTGCTGTAAAACTGCTGAGTCACTTGTTGGCAGATGTCACTGTCACACTGCTCCTCTGTACACACCTGGAGAACAGGTGCCAGGTACCTGTTGCAAACCGCATCACTGACACAGATTTTCATTCTGTCCAAGCAGGATCCAGAATCATCGTACACTGTAAAGAATAACGATGATAGTGAGGTTTAAGACTGCAGACACCTTCAGTTAGTATTTATTAGTTCAGTACACCATTCGATATCCTTACTGTCTTTGAGTTAAGGTTAACTCTTTTAAATTCTCACCGTAGTGTATCAAAGTGCTCGACTGCCAGTCCTGCAATGTTCTCCTCCTCGGCTGAGCTGCTAAAAAAAATGCTGAATTAAGTCATTATTTGTATGTCACAAACAAGTCACAACATTTTACAATAACAAAGTAGCTTAAGAAGAAATATTTGGCCAAATTTTTCAATATTTCGCATCACAAAGATTCTACATAACAACCCAACAATTAATATGATCTCACTATCCATCCATCCATCCATTATCTTGACCGCTTATCCCGTTAGGGGTCACGGGGAGCTGGAGCCTATCCCAGCTGGCTTCGGGCGGAAGGCAGGGTACACCCTGGACAGGTCGCCAACCTATCACAGGGCTAACACAGAGAGACACACAACCATTCACACACACACTCACACCTACGGGCAATTTAGAGTGATCAATCAACCTGAGCATGTTTTTGGATTGACGGAGGAAGCCGGAGAACCCGGAGAGAACCCACGCATGCACGGTGAGAACATGCAAACTCCACACAGAAAGGCACCTGCCCGGCCGGGGATTCAAACCTTCTAGCTGTGAGGCAACAGCGCTACCCACTGCACCACCGTGCAGCCATGATCTCACTAACATTTTAAAAAACAATAATAACAATAACCAAAGCACAAAAACATCACACAAAACATAAAACACAACTT
Organism: Notolabrus celidotus; assembly: GCF_009762535.1. Classification (NCBI taxonomy): domain Eukaryota; kingdom Metazoa; phylum Chordata; class Actinopteri; order Labriformes; family Labridae; genus Notolabrus; species Notolabrus celidotus. The sequence continues at coordinate 9,230,501 of NC_048275.1, forward strand.
CTCACAAAAAAAAAAGAATCAAAACTACAAAACAAAATATCTTACAAAATAAAATAACATTATTACACCCTTATTTATGCAAATCTATGCGTAACTCAAAATAGATGTGCTATAAAAATAATTTCCTGTATAGTTTGTATGTATGAAGAAGTAACCATTTTTGCATCTGCTGTTAAACAAGGCTAGTTTTGTTTTAAGGATGGGATTATGAAAGCTGTTAAAATGGGACCTAAAGAGGATTCCTTGGCTCTTGTAGCGAGCCTCAAGTGGACACTACAGGAACTGCAGTTTTTGGCCCTTCAGCATATTTTCATTGTTAAACATTGAAGGTAAATATGTCCAACTTTACAGTAAGAATAAGTATATTTACTAAAAGTTTAGCTCTCAAGAACTCATTTCTGTATTCCCACAAACTGTGCGGTGGTGAACTGAAACTAGGGGTGCAGATGATTTATCTGAAAGGCTGGAAAGTTCTTACAGCTGGCCAGTAGGCTTAAGACCTGCTGTAGCTACCCCCTCTTTGCATGTTCCTAGATTGATCAGAAGTTAGGTTGAAGTCAGCATTTCCATCTTTGGGCTTAAAAACTCCTCTTAAAGGACCAATGGATGATGTCACTGAGACCACATCCATGTGTTATACAGTCTATGATTCAAACCAGTCTGTTTTCCCATGACTGATTATAATTCACAACAGTCTTTGTTCAAACAAAACATCGGACAACTCTATGTAAACAAAAAAATAATGTCACCTTTAACTATCTATAATTACACTACAGAGAATACTGCACCTGTCTTTGGACTGCATTGTGTGGCCAGTGCTTGTATAGAGTCACAGAGCTCCCCCTCCCAGGCGCACACACACCCCTGCAGAGTGGGATACTGGTCCAGTATGGCCTGGATGGTCATGTTACAGACTGGTGAGCCTTTTATTTGGCACGCTTCATCTTGAATAACACAAACAGAGGAGAGAGGCAGAAAAACAGGATTTTCCATGAGTGAGTGAGGTGTGTGCAGCAGGTTTTTTCCATGTGCAGCTGCTCAGATTGTCCCTCTCTTAAAGACTGTTTTTACACGGATGTGTGCAGGAAAACATTCATTATAAGAACATGATAAAATAAAAAACGGACATATCTTGAAGGCAGTCGGTGTCCACATTATTATTATCTGTTCATGTAGTTATATAAACTTTGCTCCAGGCTATTGCCCCAGTTATTACATTTAAGCTTTACTGGAGGAGCTGCAATTCAATTGGAAAAAAGCCTGAGGAGTCTCCTGAGGACATGTAATCATTACTTTAATAATACCATGAGAAAACATATGAGTTACACCATGCTACAGTCCACATGTTAGCAGACACATTGATTTTTTTAAATTACAACTCACCATCACAGATATCACGATAAAGCGCCTGCTTCTTCTTGCACAAATCTGACATGCAGGTATGAACAGCAGCAAAACAATCAGGGGGTGGAGGAGACACACTGAGGATGAACATTTGAGGGAAAATAAACCCTGAAAAAGAAATAGATTCCAGAATTATAAGTATTTATATTGAAAATGTATCATCCTTATTATTTAGATTTTGAGTTTCATATGAAAACAACATTCAACAGATTCATTCATGCAAGTTTAACATCAATGATTGTCCATTTTATTGACTTACATTTATTAAAAGCAACAATACATGCAGCTCTTCTTGACCCTACACAACAAGGCTAAAATGAAATCAATGTTTTACTGTCAGAGTTACTTTAAAGAGACACTCACCAAGTATGACTGCAGCTTCCAGTTGCATGTTGACTGTTGTGGACGCTGTCAGAGGACGACTGAAGCTGTCCTGGCTGCTGATCCGTCCCTCACTTTGGTGTCAGCACTGAAGCTGTGATTCACCAACCAGAGACAACAGGAAGTAACACATTTACCAGAACATCTACTGGGGGCTGTACCTTCAGAATGTAATAACACAGACCAAACAGAGCTCAAAGAACAAAAACAAACTGTTGTTCTGACAGAAAACAAAGTGTGACGTTTCTAAAGAAGGTCTAGAGCGTATTAAAGAGGCTGCTTATGTTCAGAAAATTGGCGAGCTGACTTAAGAAGTCGGGTTTGAAATGTTTTTATCTGCAACAACAACTACATTTAATAAAGTTATTTTGGAGCAGTTATTTGTTTTTGTTGACCACTATATGGCGCTGTGATGAGCTGCAGGGGTGCGGTAGTAGCTAACTGGCACATGTTTTGCTTGGGGTTGCTTTTGGAGTTACAAAACAAGATGCCGTGAGTTGTTTGAACACACACCATCTACACTGGAATCACCTTTACACCTCTGACCAAACAAACCATTCGTGAGGTGATTCAGAGTTAGCTGGTGGTCATCTAAACAGACTCCCTTCAGAGTGGACAGGACCCCTCTGTTCATATTTCGGGTCTTGTCTCACATTGTCATAATTCTATTTGACATAACCACTGGCTGGCTAAACATTATCATTTAGGTTATATGAATATTATGAAAAAGCATGCGCTGTACTCTTTCAGTGATTTGAAAAAGGTCTGATGAAACCTTTGTCTTTTAGATTAGATTTTCAACAAACAGAGAAAAAAGCTAGTTATCCCTCTGTCTGTCAGTTTCTGCTAGTGCAAAAACACAATTAGAGCCACTGCATGCAGTCAAAATGAACACTTAATTAGAGTCTGATTTAAAACTAGGTTTAATGTGTGATAAAACTAATCATGTTTTAAGTCTTTTTCATCAGCTCTACAGTTTGTTTCTTCTTAGAATTCCACTCATGCAAAGACATATCATCTGGTTAACCATATCACAATGTGAGGATTTCTGAAATATCCATGATGTAAAATATTTACACTATCTTCACAGGAGTGTTGTGCTTCAGTCTGCTCCAGGGGAACTATATTGAGACATTTTGAATTCATGCAGTATGCCTCAAACTTCTGAAAGTAGGAAATCTAAAGTACAGAAGGTCTTTCAGCAGAGGTGCTTCACTGTAGATCAGACTGTGTATGTGTTTGTGTTTGTGTGTGTGTGTGTGTGTGTGTGTGTGTGTGTGTGTGTGTGTGTGTGTGTGTTTGTCAGTGTGAACTGAGCTGCACTGAAAGCCTGAAATAGCCAAGTGTAGAATATACCACTACATTTGTTACATGTTAAATGAACTCCCTGATATGTTGATATGAATACTTAATGTTTAGAGCACTTCTAGTGAAGGAAAGTCTAACTCTGGAAATCATAGTGAGGAAAGTTTTCCACAGATTACTGGATAACCTCAATTATATTAACGACCCTTTGGCTTAATGAAAACAGACATTTATTTATTTGCACCTTTGATCACAACTTATCAGATATGAAATTAAACTGCAGTCACCATTAAGCCATATTGGACATGCTGACTCAACCTAACTTTAGGTGGCCCTCAAGTGAAGCAAAGAGGTGGATTTGAGGCAGGGATTTAGCCTCCTTGCTAACAGCTGCAGCCGTGTGCATAATTATGCAAACTTAGTAATCTTGATATCTGTATGTTAACCTTTTTTTTTTTGCAAAGATGAGCTTTTTAGAATCAGTAGGTATGTGACTTCAGGGGCAGTTTAATGTTGTAGTTTCTTTTATTGCATTGGCTTAATTTTTCAAGACCAGGGTTTCCACTTGCTTTGGTCTTTTTACCTTATTTCTTTATACCTAAAAACTGCACACTTTGATTTTATTACAGCCAATAGTTATACATACTAAAAGGTGTGGCTTATTTGACAGACAGGTTGATGCTTTCTAGCTGTTAGCCAAGAGGATTAAGGCCCTCCTCTATTTCACCTCTTTGCCATGCATCTTTCAGGTACAGGTTTGGGTACACCGAGATCAAGGAGTTATTCAAGATTACAGATCACATGTATGCAAAACCTGCTGCAGAGAAGTTGCAGCTTAAGGGTCAAACATGTGAAAATTGATGGATGCAGGACCACCATCCAGCACTACACAGTAAAGTTAAGTAATTGACCATTCGACTTTGCTTCCTCCTGTCTGTGTGGAGTAAATGCTAAGATAACATCAGTAAGTTGAACACTTCCAGCAAAATACCTTGAGGTTTAATAAAGTGTCATTTAAATCTGTTTTAGAACATTAGTAAAAGTATACCATGGGACTGAATTAGTTTTGGTGTTAATCTGATTTTACACATTAGGAATGTAATCAATGCATAATAATCTTGATAACTGTGAAACTGGAAGTTTTACTCAGACTACGATGTACCTTCACAATCTCTAATGGTTGCATCTCTATGAGAGACACGCACCCTATCAACCAGAGATTGATCCACTCTCCGTTCAGGCCTTGAGAAAATGAGTCTGCTCTGCTGATGGAGGTCATTGCCAAGTCAGTGTGTGTCAAGTGATGAGGTTCACTTTCATGCAGAACACCTGTTGAATATTCACCGGTGTGATGGGTGATAATGATGTTAAATCCAGCATCATTACACACTGTTACTTCAGATAATCCTACATCTGTGTCCCTGTACACTGAAGACCTGAGATTGACATCTGCTAATGAAGAGGAAATATGACAAATCTGAGCATCATCAGAGGTTTTCTTTATAGTTCTGCTCCTCAGTCTTTGTAAAAACCCATAAGACAAAAATATCAATAAACATCCCATCAACAGTGATACAATAAATAAGAATCTGCAATACATATTCAAGCCACTGAACCAAAGATAAAGATCAACATTCAAAATATTACATGAACAATACAATACATGAGTGCAAACCATGTCACTGCACTGTACATCATAAAGGACATCTGAGTAATCAAATACTTCACATTCAAATGGTGAATCATAATAAATATATCTTCTGTGATTTACAAGAGGTTGTCATGTTCTCTCCGTGTTGGTGAGCTTGTAAAAGTGAGAAGTTCCTCAGAAAACAGAGGTCAGGTTTTTAAAGCACTTCATCTCCAAAAAGCGTCCGAATGGAATCACAAAACGATACTTCTGAGAAATCCTCTTCATCCGAAGGTCTTTTTTTTTTATCAGCTGGTGTAGACACTTTAATGGTTTATTTAACAATGAGCGTGTCCTTTCAGGTTAGGATTAATTTGCCGCTTCGACTACACGATCTGATCTGATATGCGTGACACATTGTCCATGTTGTTGACTTGAGTAGACAGGGATTTACGGCTCTCTGTGCTCGCTCTGGCTCTTATCCTCTTTGTTCGATTTGGGCTTTTATTGTAACAGTGGCAGGAAAAAGCTGCTTTGAACTCCTTGCGGAACTTACCTGAGGAGAAAAGGAAGGAAATGAGATTACAGAGTTTAATGGAACAAACACTTCATTTCACAAACTCTGCAGCTTACAGTATGCCTTCTACCTAAAAAAAATTACCTCTCATGTTAAAAGGCGTCATGCACTGCAACCACACTTTCTTTTAGTATGTACAGTTAAAAGATTGAAAGGCAAGGCAGGCAACTTTATTTGTATAGCGCATTTCATACACAAGGGCAACTCAATGTGCTTTACATTAAAACATTAAAAGCATTGGAAACATTCAGACAAGCACAAAAGAACACAATTAAAATGACACATATAATAAAACAGAAAAGAATGAGAAAATTAGAAATATGTTAAAAATAAAATTAAAAATTGCATTTAAAGTGAGTTAAAATGAGCTAAGATAGGAAGGCAGTGGCAAATAAAAAAGTCTTAATCTTTGATTTAAAAGAGGTGAGAGTTGGAGCAGACCTGCAGCTTTCAGGGAGTGTGTTCCAGATATGTGGTGCATAATGACTAAACGCTGCTTCACCATGTTTCATTCTGACTCTAGGGACTGAAAGCAGACCAGTACCTGATGACCTCAGAGGTCGAGATGAAAATGATATGCGTGTCTTTATGAGGGCCAAAACACTATGGTGACTTGAAGTGAGGAACATTTAGCTGTAGATCTTCTGCCTCATGCATGTTGTTAATTTGACTTATTCAACACCTTTAATGTATTTTATAATCCATTTTTGACCAACACTTGGTTCTGATTGGTCAATCCCCCATAACAATGGTTATTTATTCTGGATAGCTCAATGTTGCCAGTGAAAACTTGATCCCATATGTCAAATCAAATCAATCCACCAAAGCAGAGCAAGACACATTTCACCTCTGTCTGCTGACACTGTGGTGGAAACTCTATTTTCCGTGAGCATTCTAAATCCTTAAACAACATAGAGGATATTTCAGTATCACTTTTAATACTTAAAGAGAACACAGAACTTTAAATTTGTATTTAATGTCGACCAGTCACCCACAAAGAAAAGAAAGAGGAGAAGAAGAAAACAGGGCAGAAATAACGATGGAGGTCAAAAGGTCCAAGAATATGAAAGAGATGTGGACCAAATCAGGGGAGACAGTTGCAAAGCAAACACAGAACAGATCACGGTGTGAGCTTTGGCAGTGTTAGAGGACTGGTATGATTAAAAAAGAAAATGTCAACAGGCTTCATAAGTTACAGGGAAGAAGACTTCAATCAGGTTCTGCTGTGGTTTTATAGATCAGTTCAAAATGCCAACAGAGAAATGTTCTCCTTACTGTGACAAGGCAGGTCTAGTTCTACAGAGCATTTCACACTCGAGACAAAACAAGAACATTGGGCTAATGTTCAGACTTTACAGAGAAGGAACATGTGAAGTTTGATGATAATTGGAGACTCAAGAAGGCTGAAATGAAGATACTGTTGCCATGGAAGAGCTAGAAACTGTGGAATCTGTGGGACTGTTTTCAACTCGTACGAATAACTTATCTGTGAATAAATAAAATCATCTTTAAATTACTGTGTTGAGTCAACTTGTTACATTCTTTAGATGGTAGCTTGATGATCAGTGGAATAATGCTCACTATTCATTACCCCTCATATAGTCATGTATCTGGCATGTTTGTATCTATGGCTGTGCTTTTCTTTTTGGACACTGTTTACTGAGCTGCGGCTTGTTTTGACCAAGAGACTCTTGAAAAGAAGATTTTTAATCCCACAAAGCTTTTCACCTTTTTTGAATAAAGGTTAAATAAAATATAACCTTAATAAAGTTTTCTCTGTTTTCTCAAGAGAAGAAGTTAATTTCACTTGTTTTCTCAAGAATGCAACTTATTTTTCTCGTTATCTCAAGATAACACGCTTTGTTTTCTTGAGATAACGAGAAAATTGAGACAAAATAAAATGTATTTAATCATGTTCTTTTAGAGCTTCCATATTTAACATAAAAGGAGCATATTTATACATATGATAACCAAGTAACTTCAGGTAATAGGAAATGCCTTATTTAGTTTTTTTTCACAAACATTGTTTAGAAAATTTAGCCTCAGTAAAGAATAGAAATACATTTTGTTACGAGACATTTATCTTACAGGTTGAAGATCAAAAACACAAAAACTTTGTTCTCTGCATAAAATTAGACAAATGACAAATCACTGGAAAAATGAATCGAGATCTCGAGATAACCAGATTTGTTTTTTCGATATGACGACATAAATGTAATCAAAAGTGTATTTAATCATGTCCTTTTTAGGGTTTCCGTGAAATACAACTTAAGTTATGTAGAGCAACTATGCATGTGTACCCTGGAATTAATAAATATTGATGTTAAAACTTAAGTTTTCTGTTCTGTATCTGTCCTGAGCATGATCATTATTTGTCTGCCAACTTTTTACTTTTAACCACTACTTTCACAAAAATATCTGCCTCATTACTTCGGCTTCACTGCATTTAAAGCAGGTTATAAATGATGTATATTTTTTCTATCAATCTTCTCTCTCCACTTCAAGACCCTCCAAAGCCTAAACAGAGAAGACAGTGACCCCCCCTGGTGTATTCATCAGTGCACATCAATACCAGCAGACAGAACATGACTAAAGTAAAGACAAAGAAAGAAAACCACAGATAGTATCTTGGTAACAAAGAAAAAGGCGTGAGTGGATGTAATGTTCATGTAGACAGAGGGCCCGTAGCCCTATGGATCAAAGAGAACCTTCCAACATGACTGACTGCTGCAGGGCAAATATTTATAGCAGCATGACATTCACAGTCTGACTGTATGCACATAGCATCAAAGGTTACATTAATCATTCTGGTTAAAAGCATTATTTCACTTAAAGTGTGTTTATTTTAAGTCTTATAGACTCTGAAATATATGAAGCTTCATTTAGCTTTGCACAGAGACAGTGTGTAGACATGTTCAGAGAGCTCATTGCTCGATGCTCGTTTAAATTTTATACAGTATGCTCTCCCTCATTTTACATCAGTAAGAAGTTGAATCAGTGCTTCTACTGAAACCAAAGACTTTCAGTGCAACTCTTCCCATCAGGGTTAATTTACTGTACTATCAGATGATTCATTAAATGCAGTGAGTTGTTTGGTTTTGTTACATCGTCCACTAGAGGTCAGTAGCGGACCCAAACAACGACTCCCAGATGAGGCAGGTTGTAAACTTACCGCTGAGGAAGTTGTAGATGATTGGATTCGCTGCACTGTTGGCATAAATGAGCCAGTGTGAGAAGGTGAACCACGCGTACACTTTCTCTCTGTCATTTGTTTTCTTGAATGTCCCAAAGACTCTGCATGTAAAAAAAAAAAAAGGCATAGTCCTAGTTTAAGATATGCTCATTATTTCATGCCTTTCAGTGCAAGCAGCACCTCTGTACCTTAAAACATACAGAAAAGATCATTATTATGAGCAGGGAGGTAAGGGTGAGCTGCTGCAGATAAAAGACAAAATGTAAATTGTGAGCACTGATTCACAACTCCACGCTTCTCTCTATCTATCCTTGAAGAAGCGGAGCTCAGCAGACAATTACCTTTTCATGACATTGAGCACGCTGATTGGCAGGTAGCACAGGGCGAAAACAAAGAGCACCGCCATCAGCATGCTGGCCGTCTTGCGTCGTGCTCGGATCTGTTTGATCTCTGCGCAGACCGTGCTGGTGCGGACCCTCACAGGCTCTCCCTGCACTGGAGTGGAGGCTGAGCACTGCATTGACCTCCACTTTCTCTGCAGCACGGAGGTGCTTCCAGGAATCTGTTCATTTAAAATGTGAATACATTGAACACTTGCAGAAGAAAGAGCAGCTCAAAATAAAGAAACAAACAAATACTGAAGGATAAATCCATAATCTGATGGCTACAGGTGTTAAGTTGTAGTCGTGGTTAATTTGCCTGACAGGTGGGCGGGTTGCAGCTTTGCAGAGATGTCAGAAATGAGTTTAAAGACTATACCAATAAAGACTCTTCAGAAACCAAAGATTGACATCAAGTCCACCTCCATGTTTTATGAAGTCTACAGCTATAACTCACATCCATCTGCTGTTATTCATGTTCCATATAATACCTGTTTCTCATCTTTCTTCCGCCATATGTTGATAGATAGCTTGAGCTTGTTATAGCTGCATCAAAATGGTGTGAAAACATGCCCATCATACCCAGGCCTCTATCCGTTAGTCATAATTCAGAATATTTTCAGATGGCAGGGCACATCCTTCCCTCTGATTCTGACTCAGATGACTCAATCATAGTTTGGGCTGCACCGCTCTGATTGTAATAACGCTGGGTGCAAACCTGACAGATGTCAATCTAAACGTAATTTACTACATCCGCCGTCTGTAGAAATCTATAACAGCAAAATGAGCTGTCTGTGATCAGTATGAATCTATCTGTAGGTTTATTTCTGCAGAGATTTTCAAAGACGCTTGACTGGCTATGGCTTAAACTAAGGCAAGGCAAGGCAAGGCAGCTTTATTTGTATAGCGCATTTCATACACGAGGGCAACTCAATGTGCTTTACATTAACACATTAAAAGCATTGGAGACATTCAGACAGGCATAAAAGAACACAATTAAAATGACAAATATGATAAAACAGAAAAGAAAAGGAAAATTAGAAATATATTAAAAATTACATTAAAATTTTAAAAGTAAATCTGTGAACACAACAGTTATATGTTTAATGCTTGCTTTGCTGTTCCTACTCATGTATGTGGCTGCTTGTTTATATCTGCTCTGCTGTTAGTTCTTAAGCATATGTATGTCTTTGTCTGCTTTGATTGTTAGCTTTGATCCATCTATGCTGCTGCTTGTTTATTTCTGCTTCTCTGTTGGTGCTTAATCATATGTGTGGCTACTTTGATTGTTAACTTTACACATCTTTGTGGCTGCTTGTCTGTGTCTGCCTTAAACATTAGTCCATCCATTTGTTGTTGTTGTTGTTGTTGTTTTCTTCTTACATTTTTACAGTGTCGTAACACGTGCTTCATATCCCAAAAGCCTAACCAGGGACATGGACTGCAAATTAGCCACTGCTTGAAATCCTATATACAGTACACAGCATCGACTGCTCTTCCATTAGATGTAACAGCGCCTACATGCATTGTCTCTGTCAATACACAGATAGATAAATTAATTCATTAATTAGACTCCAGACTTGGATATCAGATACTCATCTTTCAAGCTAAACTTCCAGAGAATTTAAAAAAACACTGAGCAGGTAAGTCACTTAAAAACAGTGTGGAGTACTGACCTGTTGACACCACAGCTTGTGACATATCTGGATATACGCCAGGATCATGAGACACAGCGGTGCAAAGTAAGTGATGATGAAGAAACAGGTGTGATACACCTTCGGGTAGATCTCAGCTGTAGAAAGAGTAAGAAGTCATTGTCAACTGATTGTGAGATTCATGAAGTGAAAGAGTGAAACACTCTGTTCTCATACAGCTTGAAACACTCGATAACTTGAAACACTCAATCATTTTAATGAACACAGAAATGAGCTGATATTCTATAACAAGCAGATTCTATCAGAAATCCAAACTTCCAATTTCAGACTATCTACAAAGACAGCACACTCTTTTTGAAGAGCTCTCTTTGAAGGGTCTGATGCTGATGTGTTTGATGACATTGTAAAGTGAGACTGAAGCAGCATGTTCACTGAGGGAAGTGTTGGGGCGGTATGGTGTCTTACAGCACATCTGTTGTAATTTCAGTCAGTATATTAAGTATATTAAATAAGAAATGTTGAGGCATGCATTTTTTTGTGATAATCCTTCAGATTGGAATGAAATTGATGGCAGTACAAGCTGTGATGTTTGGAAATGTTTAGCTGACTTAGAAAATGTGTTGCTTCACTTGAAACTTTGATTTAAATGAACTCTTAATGCTGTAGTGTCATGAAAATGTGCACTAAGCAGAAAAGTTCTCATTATGACCTACATATTCACATAAAACCATGTAGAACATCTTTCTTCCTTTGTTCTTGATTGATGCAGTAATGGTTTTACAGAGTCCAGAATTTTATAGTAACCATAACTACTGCTCAGACAAATCTCCCCTCTGCATTGTGCTTTTCAGTGAAAGTTAGAGGGACAGTGTGTAGAAATGGGAATATCTTGCGGTCAGATTCTGAAATGAAATGCTCTCTTGCTCACCCCTCCGCCTGTTGAAGTGAGTTGCCATCAAGGACATGAAGCTCCTGGGATGCATGATAAGTATATGCATGATATGCATGATATAAACAAGTTCTCCACTATCTATTAAGTATTTATGGACCTTTTTATCTTGTTTTTTACTGGTTGCACTTTCTTTCTGTTATCTTGTTTCAATCTTGTTTTTATTGACCAATGGTTGATTTTTATGTCTATCTTGTTTTTATTGATTTTGTTCTGATTGATTGCTCATTTCCTGTTTTTATTGTTTTTATTCAGGGTTACCTCTTAAGCACTTTGCACTTTTGTTTGTCATGTATTGTCTTGTGCTGTTTGTTGTTTTGATGTTAAAAGGAGGCTGACTCACTGCAAACAAAATCTACCTATGGGTATGAATAAAGTAACCTTAATCTTGACCGTGATACATGATAAGATCCTGTATCTGACCTGTTGCTCATTAAAACATACCTGATGTTTGTCAAGATGTCGAGCAAACTGACGGTGTATCCTCATGTTTGATGCAAACTACAAGTAAAATATTCCCTTGCAAAAAGTTACTTGTATTCTCACTCCTCCTCTCAGTCAATCCCAAAGAGTCACCCATCCATCAAATGTTGACATTTTTTCAGAGTGTACTCAATGGTAGTTTCTCTCATGAAAGAAATGGAGGAATACAATTTTCTCCAGCTGTCAAAAGTCTTTTAGGAGGCAAGTAAGCCAGACTGTTAGGGATAAAAGCATTTACACAGAGGAGAATTGCATTCACTTGAGAACATACAATTTACTCTGTTTTGTAAATGAACAAGAAAGCACTTGCTCAAAATCTCAGGGGAAGCTCTGCTAGGGTCACTGAAGGAAGCAAACATATCCTGACTGAAAATTTATTCAGCACTGTTCTGGTTTATGTTTGTGGCTTTGGGGGAAACTCGTGTCTTTAAGTAACACCGTATCTTTGATGTTTGGTCGATTCTGCTTTGCCATACAAGGATTTAACAGTCTTACTGACGTGAAGCTTCTTCTGATCTACTGGATGTAACAGTGGTTCCCCAGAGCCTGTGGAGCCGATATGACATCCTTCAAATATATAACATGATGCATCTGAAATGCATTCAGGTAGACTAGTGGTCTCTTAAGAGACAATTAAGCAAATGCTCAAAATACTGAATATCCATAGAGTGCAACTGAGGCATCACATCTGGTTAATTCAGAAAAACAGAGCAGAATTTTATTTTTCATAAAAACTGTTCTTGAATTTCTGAGAGAATTGTCTCATTAATTCAGAAAAACTGGATTTTCTTTTTCCCTCAAGGGAATGCTGGTTATGCTTAACTTGGCCAAAAAGTCAAAATAATGATAACCAAAAAAAAGGGAAAATACCAGCAGGATGTTGGCAACAGGTTGACTGGCAGGTTGATGGACAGATGGATACACATTATAAAGACCAGAAAACACATTTCAGGTGGCAAACAAGTGAGTGTGGCTCAACCTTTAAGGCAGTAAGGCAAAGTCAACCATTAACTGACACTTTTTAGGCAATTTGTAGACGAGTGAGGGAATAACAGGATGGGGCAGGAGGCTCCATAAAAAGCAAAATCACCAAATGCTCTAACAGCACTCTCTCATCCTGCAGAGCCAGTTAAAAGCTTTTATAGTTGCTCAAATGTTGGTCTGTTTTGGTTAAAAACTTAGAATTTAACTTGTAAATCTTACTGACAAATTAAAGAAGGTATCTCTAAACTTTATTCAGCAGAGAAACCGTGGAAATCAAAATAAGTTTTCACCCTTGTTTCTCCTTTAGCATGACTTTGTGAATTTCATACATGGCTCTCCCCTTATCAGACAGAGGAGGGGATGCAATTTTCTGCAACTGCAATCAGTTCAAAGACTCAATCAGGGTACTTCAAATCAAACAGTAAATAGATTCAAACAGCATTATCCACACACTTCATTTGATTGACGTTGACTTGACTTTGATTTAATGCCGGATATTATTTTCCCCATCATGAAATGAAACTATTCTGAGAACATCAGTTTTAGTGAAAATGTCTTCAATGGTTTGCTGAAAAAAAAACTCTGAACATTTGGTGGATCAAGAGAGCAATAATCCTAACCTCAGACAGTTTATCATAATTAATAGAGAAAGAAAAAACAAGCACACAGGGCTCCTACTTTAAAATCTAAATGAGTACTTTCCAAGACTATCATGCTTTATTTGGTTGCATCAAATGTATGAATGTGTCCCTACCTTCAACAGCCCTTATGATTATGTGCAACATAAATTCAAATTCAAATTCAAACCTTTATTTATTCTCGAAAAGACATTGAGGTTTCCCTCATTTCCAATGTCGTTCACAGGCTGTATTAGGTTCATCAGCATGTACAGATATAGTAAACACGTATATGTCATGTAAATTATGACTTGATATCAGGCTATGATGTGTTTTATTATCATGTGCAATGTTACTTTTTGTATAATGTGCACTACAACTTTCTCTTGTAAAATATTTTTATAATCTGAAAGATTATGAGCAAAATTAATTTTCATATAATGTGAAATTAAAAACCTCAGGCTGTATTATGTGCATCAACATGTGAAACGTTTCTTTGAAGTATTGGACTTTAATAAGTTGGTTATCATGTGCAATTTAACCTTCTTATCATATGCATCTATTTCTAATGTGACCTTTGAACAGGGTGTATTATTTTGTTATCATGTGCAATACTATTTCATAATATCGGATTGTTCATGTTCAATTTCATGTGCAATATAGCTCTTATAGAATGTGCAATATACCTTTTAATGTCATGTGCAATATGCTTTAATTACAATGGGCCATCATAAGTTCATAATGTGTAATTTATCAGACTATTTTACTGTGCAGTATTACTTTATATATCATGTGCAATATTAGGTTTTATATCATGTGCAATAGTACTTTTAATGTATGCAGCATTATTTGTCGATGTAGTGGCAACTTTTAGAAAAAACCTTCTTTGCCACTTCTGCAGGACGTGATCTTTCTGACTCGTGCGTTGTAAAATAGGTTTACCAAAAAAGGAAATGAATGCCGTATAAAATTAAACAAACCGAGTATTTATTAAAATTATAGACAAACAAAATCCCTTCTCTCGTCGCTATTAACTTATATTTTTACAAATGCGACAAAACTATACAAACCAAACAAAGCTACGGTTAGAAAAATATGGTGCTCCTTGTCCTGCTCAAATGAAAGCACACATTGCCTCGCACATGCTCAGTAGCTCCCACTTGGCAGCACCACTTACATGCAGCATGACAATTAAAGGCACGCACACACTCAAATAACTCTATGGCTCTGACAGTCAATATTGCGCTATACAATGCTTTTTCTGTTCATCATGTGAAATATAACTTGTCATATTATGCACAATATTAGTTATTAACACCAAGCTATTCTTAATTTGTTTCCACGTGCAATATTGTGTATTATTCAAAAGTAAACTCTAATATCATTGATCCATTTAGTTTATTTATGCCTTCAAGTGAAGTATAACCTTATGATCAACACTTCCTATTAATCATTAAAATAAATAAATATATATAATGCATTTTTTCAGTTTTTATCATTACATTTGATTCTTGTTTTGATATACAATTTCCTGTTTTACCGCTTAGTATTACTGCTATTACCACTATCAGTGTACTTGCTGTTACTTTTCTATTAAAGTCCTGATTTTCACTTGTATGTACTTTTATTGTTGCTCCAATAGGCAACGTTTATTTCATTTAACCCTTTGACATTTAATATTTATGTTCCATTTATGTTCGATGCTCTGTCATGTAACTCTTGTTTTAAGGACACTGTCTCTGTTGTCTGCTTTATCTTGCAATGTAATAATGATGCCAGCGAAATTTCATCAGACTTTTGTCCTCTTGAAAGTATTGCACAATCACACACACATGCATGCAGCAACAAATGAGAGCCTAGGCACAATGTTTAAAGAGGCTGATGGGTGGATACTGACCTCCCCAGTGTTCATCACACACTGTGAACAGGCTGGTCTTGTTTGTAAGTTCAGGCAAAAGGCTGCTGCACTCCATCACAACAGCCTGAGGAATCATAATGATGCACGACACCACCCAGATGACGACAATACTCTTGCGAGCCCTCTTTGCAGTACTCTTGAACAACAGCGGGTGGCAGATAGCATACCAGCGATCTTGGGCGATGCAACTCAGTGTCAGGACTGATACAGAAACAGAGATGGTCTGGTGAATGAAAAAAGGAGATATAAGATAGAGGTGAGTAATCAAGGATTGGAATCTTTAGCATTTTAAAGTCAGGAAACAGGAAAAGGGATTACACAGCTTATTTTTTAACTCTTGTTTTGCTATGTATCTAATCATCATCCTGACAGTTTTGGGGAGATTATTGGTGGTACTAAACCATGAGTTTCTTTTTGAAGTTATGGTTGCTGGGATTTGTATTCAGTCTCTGCAACAATACATGGATATAAAGCAAAATCTAGCCTTGAACTGCCTCATCTTACAGTTTCTGCAAAGTGCAGATTTGATTTTTTCCAGCAATTAGAAATGTATGGATCATGTTTAAAGAAAACATGAATTGGCTCTCCAATGTGAATCATTGGTCGATGACACACACATATTTCATACAGTCTATGATAGCACCACACAATTCATCCATGTAGTTTATTCCAAGGTGAATCAAAATGGTTAAATGGAAAATGTATTTATATATCTCTTTTCTAGCCTTTCTGAACACTCGAAAGCACTTTTACACGACTTGTCATATTCACCCAGGCTGCTATAGTGAGGGAACCATCAATATAAGCTAATCTCATTCATACACATTCAAACACAGCTGAACACCGCTGGAGATCTTGCTAAAGGACACTTCGGCATGTGACTGCTGGACCTGGCATTGAATCGCCAATCTTCTGCTTGATAGTTGACCTCCTCTCCCACTGAGCCACAGCTGCCCCATTGACACAAAACAGAAATCACTTGTATTCACCTAAATACAATGACTGCTTTCACTGTTACAGGCTGAACCTCTGTTGAGGTGAAGCACACACTGATGAAGTCCATGTACTTCTCATAAAGCACAGTGACTAAACAATGAACTTTCAGTAACCAGCTAATGAGCATGAGTCTTTCAGCAGATCTGTGGGGTCCAGTCAGTCTTACAGGGTAAGGGGTCAAAGACAATCTTCGCTCTAGAACAGACTTCTCTTATCAAAGTCTGAATAAAACACCTGCTGATTTCTTTTCAAAAGATTTTGTAGAAGGACAAGCTGTAGGTAAAGCGTTTTTTTCAATTATGGTTCTCTTAAATGAGACAAGATGAGATTTAGCAAGCAGATGCATGAGCATCGTCCTGTATTTGAGACAGTGGCGGCTGGCCAATAGGGGCGCTAGGGCGCCGCCCCACCACCCACCACAAGACATTAAAAAATAAATAAATAAATAATAAAATAATATTCTGAACTGTATATATATATATTTTAAAATGAGCAAGATTAATATTGTATAGTTAAATAATTATTAGCAAAGCTGTTTCGTTCATCTGTGTTGTCTGATTGGCGACGTATGTTCCTATGGGTTTTCCCCATAGACTGGTTTTCTCCGGTTTTCCTCCGGGGCGCAGAAATCTTTGGCCATAGACTCTCGTTAAAAGTTGTACATGCGCAGTAGCTCCTCTTCAATACAAGAGATAGGGCCGTGTCGGGGCACACCTTCCCTGCGCCCAGAGCTGAATTCAGCTTGATTTACATACCACCACCCTCCTGTCATGGGGCTGACGTCACAGCCGTCTGTCATCAAGCGCGGCTGATTGACAGCTCGAGCCGTGGGAGTAGGAGACGATCGGACAGAGACGCAGAGAAAGTAAATAACTCAGTGAAGTCACTCAAAACATCACCTTTTGAGAGGAGAACATATCAGGAGAAGCTCCACGTGAAAGAGCGTGGACCTGATCAGCCGAACATCAACATTAATCAGCAGTCCAAAGACAGAGGGAGACAATACACCCGGTCTGTTTCCAGGACCTGGTTTAGCAACAAGGCTAACTACATGCAGTGATGCTAATGCGTTAGTCTGCTTTCCCTGCCTCCTTTTCCAAACATCAGGATCTGACCCAGCATGGATTAAGACAGGTATTACTGATTTAAAGCACTTTTCAGAAAAGTTAAACTGGCAGGAATAGTAATGCTATTATTTGACAGATTATTTGTTAACAAGCATTATACACAGTGTAACAGCGCCCTCTGCTGGCGAGCATGTAATATCATTACTACACACACATTAATTGGTGATGCATGAATAATATCTAAACCTCTTTCAATAAGTACTGAGACAATGATTAGCTTACACAGCTTATACACATGGTAAACAGAAATCTTATTAATCAATGATCTACTGTAGCTATTTAGCCTACTGCACCAGTGGCAGCATGAATACTACAGTCACGAGACACCATCACCATGGTCACTTATCTATTACAGGTGATGCAGCAAGACAATCAAATGAATCTTGCTGAATCTGAGAGGTACTTCTCAACACTGAAGAGAATCAAGACCTTCCTCAGGAACACAATGTCACAGGATCGTCTCAATGAATTGGCCATGCTCTCTATGGAGAAGAAACTTGTCAAAAGCATCCCTGACTTTAACCATAGAGTCATTGAGAAATGTATTTCTCTCAAGGAAAGAAGAGCAAAATTTATGTACAAAAGTTAGAACAGTACATGACATTATAATGTTGCTTTTGCTGTTTTCGTGTATGTAAATACACTGGTGTGATACCCCAGACATTTACCAAAAAGCAAGCAAACATGTACTATTTTTGAGTTATAGCCCCCCCTGGAGAAAACTCCACCAGCCGCCACTGATTTGAGATGCTCTCATCTGATGTCAGCGTGGTGCATATGGTGTTCTGCAGGAACTTCAATGAGTCCTTTTGACACAGCAGTGCTCTGATTTCATGTGGGAGATACATTTTATGGGTTGCGGGGGATTCACTACCTGTAGGGAATGAACACGCAGCTCAATCACTTTGAAGTGTTAAGTTTAAGGACGCCATTGGTGTAGCATAACATAACCTTTTTCCGACTTATTTCCTTCATTTAAAATGTCAGATATGGGGTAGAGAACATTCCTCTGAACAGATCCTCACATAACTGTCTGCGTCCTGACAGAAAACCAAGAGGACATTGACAGGTAAATTGCACTTGTTGTGACAGCCTAGAAATGAATCCTAGACAATGTCAGTAAAGGAGAAATATAGTTTGCAAATGTTGAAAAAACAAAAGGCTGAGTGCAGAGAAGAGCAATCTGTGGGCAGTGGAAGCAATTTCAGATATGCCCATCATGACAATTTGAACAGTGTGCATCATATCCTGTCTTTCTTTGAGGAAGAATAACAGATCCTAAACCTACTGATACTCTATACTCTCAGACTCCACAAATAGGATAAATAGAGCAACATCAATGAGGCACTGATGCTTGAAGAAGTGGCAGTGTGTGGTTGATGTAGCTTATTTGTATGTGTCATTGTGGTCAAGGTATTTACATTTACCTAAAGTCCTACTGTTAACACAATGCTGCAGCCCAAGTTAAGTCATTTGGACCAATTTGAGTGGTCCTTTGAAATCAAATGCAACAAAAATCAAATAATGTACACGTCCCACCTTTGAGAGTTAAGTTTTAAATAAACAATAGTTTTCAGCTTTTTAGGGAAACGAATGTAAAATCCAGAATATAGGTCACACTGGTATATAAAACCATCTGTTGTATGGGGGCTCCTACCAGAGTGAAGAGGTCTAAACTGTCCTCCTGCATGAAGACTTCTATAGCATTTAACATATGTAGGTTGTTATACATATGTGTCGCTCTTCCAGTATTATCTGAGCAGAGCTCAGCCTCGAGCATCATTGATAAGTTGTGAGGTATGGACAGACCCGCTATTCGCAACCAATTTGCTGAGACTCATACCATCCTCCTTCCTCTGGTCACTTATCCTAAATTGAACCACAAGGTTAGATCACTTAAAGCTGCTGTGAGGAACTTTTAGCTTGTATCGATTATGGCGCCCCCTTGTGGACAAAGTGATACCTATTATCTCTTGTCCTGTACATGCAAAATAATTGTCTTCAGACAATAACCCCATCCTGTTGTCTTTTAACATTTAGACTTATCTTACAATGTGATTATATGCCATGAAAACAGCCAAAAAAGGGTGTTTCTAAAGCGAGATGTCAATCATCTGTTCTGACACCTACCCCCTCAGAGCAGTTTTAGACATTAAAATGACAACAGAGAAAGTATCAGTGTTGTTGTGGATGGTCTTGTTTGCTTTTGAGGGTCATAAAGAAGCATCAGCATCAGTTGCAGTCTGTAGTGCCTTTAATAATACACAACAGTTTTTTTTCCGGTATGGTTAGAAGGTAGTGAAGAAGATAAGTGGCGCTGCTCGATTGGTTTGCCTCACTGTGTGCGAAGCATGCATTGTGCAATTAAGCGGTAGATTGCTTCTTTGAGTGGCATCTTCTGGTAAATAGCCTATCACAATGAAATACCTCTAGCATTTGTATGGTTGTATATTGGTCGCACAAGAGTAAAGGACCCAGCTTACTTTTTAGACCACAAAAAAGGTACTAAAAGTATGTCTTGTACACCAAATTTTATGGTATTCATTAAATCTTAATGCAAAGCTGACTGGATTCTGCCATCTTCAATGATTCTACTGGTAAAGCACAGAGATTCAGGTATAAAGTGGAGCAACATTTAAAGTTGAAACCAGCTCCTGAGCAGCTTCAGTGAGACTGATGTTTATAAAAATAGAGAAGTTATGTTGCCTTTCAGTTACCTTGCATTATGTCTGCATCTGTGTTTTTAGGTCCTAGATGTATTGATGTGCGTTTATGAATGGAACTGAAGTTTTATTATCTGGTTTGTCTTATTAATCACCAAGCTGTGATAAATACTTGATTCTGATTGGTCAAAACCCCTTTATGTAAATTGTGACTCTAGGGACAACCTGATCACACACAGATCACACAAATGAATCAATCTGCAGATTCATAGTAAAACATGGAGGATAATTTTAATACCACTCTCCAAAAACATGCTCAGGTTGATTGATCACTCTAAATTGCCTGTAGGTGTGAGTGTGTGCATGAATGGTTGTCTGTCTCTCTGTGTTAGCACTGTGATGGGTTGGCGACCTGTCCAGGATGTACCCTGCCTTCCGCCCGAAGCCAGCTGGGATAGGCTCCAGCTTATCCTGTTAGGGGTCACAGGGGGTGACCCCTAACGGGATAAGCGGTCAAGATAATGGATGGATAGAGAACAAAAATGTAGATTGGTGTTTTATGGCTAACCAGCCAACAGCAGATAAAAGAAGACAAGAAGTGTTAAAACAACACAGAAATAAAGATGTTAGAGCACTTAAGGTACTGAGTGAAAAAAACACAGAGACCACAAACAGCAGCATGGTGGAAATGCCACAGACCACAGAATTTAAATGTTACAGGGAGAGAGACTTTATACGGGTGCTGCTATTATTTTCTGCAACTGTTAAAAATGCCGACAGAAAAACTGAAATGTTAACTTTAGTTTTAATCCCGGCTGTTGTTAGTAGGCTGATGGAAACAGATTTTTTAGATATACTTTTTAAATACTTTTGTATTCAACTGACTCATCTTTAGATCATTACTTAGTCAGCTTATTTGTATATTTATTTAGTAGCTGGGTAATTAAACAGTCAGGATTCTTCAGTGGATTTTTATCTCTCAGTTATATCATCTGAGCTCTGTGAAGTCTGACGCAAAACATTTCCCTGGAAGGACAAAAAATACTCCTTCAAGCTGCACATGTGTGACTTAAATTGCCTTCCTCAAACATATAGCAAGAGGAATTTATTTAAGCTAACATTTAATGACATTTAAATGTTAAGTCACTAAATGTCAGAGGAACATCATCTAAAATGTCATCTCATACACATTATGAAGTTTATTTCCCCGAACATGCTGTCCATGCCTGTCATATGAATATAGTGGACCATATTAAAGATGACATATCACGCTTTTTTCATCAATATATATTGGTCTAAGAGGTCCCCAAAACATGTCTTTAAAGTTTATGCTCAAAAAAACACTTTGAAATCAGATTTTGGCATGCCTGAAAAGCCCTCTTCTTCAGTCCTCCTCAGAACAGTCTGTTTTCCCTCTGACCACGCCCCCTCAGGAAGTGGATGTGCCTCGGCTCTCCAGCACGTTGATCTAATGTTTACATGTTGGCTGAATATACACGGCTGCTCAGAGATCACGTTACTTCAACCCTCTGAATCTGATCCTGACGGAGAGGCACCTGTAGCAGGACCTTTCTGAACGATTGGTCACAGATTTAGTGTTTCTTGTTGTTTATTTATCATTATGTCGACGTGTGTCTTGGTACACAGCTACGAACATGTAGCTATGTGGCTATGCTAACTAGCGCTAGCACTTATCCATGATAAATAAAAATCATCCACTAGATCTTCAAATCTGCAGACGTGGGGAGTAAAACCGACCTCTGCCAGAAAGGCAGCAGGACCTTTTATGAAGGATTGGTCACAGATTTAGTGTTTCTTGTTGTTTTATTTGTCAGTATGTCGACGTGTGTCTTGGTACACAGACGTGGGGAGTAAAACTGACCTTTGTGTTTATTAAGACAGCCTACAACTAGCATGCCTCCCTCCTAAGCTCCTTGTTAGCACACGTGTGCAGGTAATGAAAAACAGAGGAGGGGTTGAGTTGTATTTTATACAGTCTATGGGCTGAACAAGCTCCGAGCTCTGACTCCGTGACAGACCGGATATTGTTGTTACGTAACAAAAACACAGAAGTCTGAAACGGCTCGTTTCACACACATTTACAGAAAGGTGTAGAAATCAAAACAGGGGCAGAATGGATTTTTTTCATTCTCGGCGGGTTTGTAGACATGCCAGGGACACATATTTCAGGTAAAGAACCATTAAAAAGTCAATTTTGCATGATATGTCACCTTTAAAGACTTGTATACGGTTACCTGCTTCTGTTTTAAATATTGGGCCTTTTTTTTATTTAAAGATTCAGAATGACTTGAATGTGGCTCATGTTGCATCCTGCCATGTATCAAAGACCTTAAACACACACCCAGCCAGCATTAATCTTTTATTCAGGGACTTGTTGTTGTTGTTGGTTTGTATAAGTTAATTAATTGCTGCTGTAAACAAGTCAGCAAGGTATTTCAACTGTGCTGCTAATGACTGAAAATTCATTAATGACCATATTTTCTCCCGTTTCATAATTTATTTCAAGAATAAATTATGTAAAATTGAATGAATTATGTAATATCGCATTTCAGAGAAAATTGAGGCTGTTACACGTCATCTTTTAGCTGAGGTCTATGGTAAGATCCCTCCTGAGGCTACACGGCACTGCAGCATGTAAAGCTAAACCAAATGTGACATAAAAATACAAGATGGCCCGAACAAGTTCCTAAGTAAATGGTGAATGGACATATATAGCGCTTTTCTAGTCTTTCTGACCACTCTGAGGCTTTCACCCATTCATAGCACAGGCTGCTATAGTAAGGGAGCATCAGTATACACATTCACACACCGCTGAACAGCAGCGTGAGCAATTTGGGGTTCAGTGTCTTGCCCAAGGACACTTCGGCATGTGACTGCAGGAGCTGGGATTGAACCCGCCAACCTTCCCATTGATAGACAACTGACTCTACCCACATAGCCACAGCTGCAAGTGGGAACTGGCTTCGGAGAAAGGAGATCCTCGAGGGTCTGTAGAAGTGGCAGGTGGTTTGCTTGAGCACATACTGCAGCGGTCCGAGTTAAAGCAGAGCACACAGCAGGGGGCAGCGTGGATGTGACCGCCAAATATGTTTGATGCAGAGCCATGAGATGAGTGTGCTAGGCTAGCGACCAGCTGAGCAGGAGAAAGCACACACTGACTCATCCAGGTTTGGAGTGTAAACCATCTAGCTGTGGCCTTAAGCTACATTCCATTTGTAAGATGTGCATTTACTGTTTTTCAGGAGTGAACCTGGTGGTGTTAGACATAAATTCATTCAAATATACACTACCGTTCAAAAATTTGGGGTCACTTAGAAATGTCCTTATTTTTGAAAGAAAAGCACTGTTTTTTTCAATGAAGATAACATTAAATTAATCAGAAATACACTCTATACATTGTTAATGCAGTAAATGACTATTCTAGCTGGAAACGTCTGGTTTCTAATGGAATATCTACATAGGTGTATAGAGGCTCATTTCCAGAAACCATCACTCCAGTGTTCTAATGGTACATTGTGTTTGCTAATCACGTTAGAAAGCTAATGGATGATTAGAAACATCTTGAAAACCCTTGTGCAGTTACGTTGGCACAGCTGAAAACGGTTTTGCTGGTTAGAGAAGCTGTAAAACTGGCCTTTCTTTGAGCTAGTTGAGTATCTGGAACATCACATTTGTGGGTTCGATTATACTCTCAAAATGGCCAGAAAAAGAGAACTTTCATATGAACTCGACAGTCTATTCTTGTTCTTAGAAATGAAGGCTATTCCATGTGAGAAATTGCAAAGAAACTGAAGATTTCCTACAACAGTGTGAACTACTCCCTTCAGAGAACAGCAGAAACAGGCTCTAACCAGAGTAGAAAGAGAAGTGGGAGGCCCCAGTGCACAACTGAACAAGAAGAAGTACTACAAGTACAGTAGAGTCTCTAGTTTGAGAAATAGACGCCTCACAGGTCCTGAACTGGCAGCTTCATTAAATGGTACCCGCAAAACGCCAGTGTCAACGTCTACAGTGAAGAGGCGACTCCGGGATGCTGGCCTTCTAGGCAGAGTGGCAAAGAAAAGGCCATATCCGAGACTGGCCAATAAAAGGAAAAGATTAATATGGGCAAAAGAACACAGACATTGGACAGAGGAAGATTGGGAAAAAAAAGTACGGACGGACGAATCAAAGTTTCAGGTGTTTGGATCACACAGAAGAACATTTGTGAGACGAAGAACAAGTGAAAAGATGCTGGAAGAGTGCCTGACGCCATCTGTTAAGCATGGTGGAGGTCATGTGATGGTGTGGGGCTGCTTTGGTGCAGGTAAAGTGGGAGATTTGTACAAGATAAAAGGGATTTTGAATAATGAAGGCTATCACTCAATTTTGCAACGCCATGCCATACCCTGTGGACAGCGCTTGATTGGAGACAATTTCCTCCTACAACAGGACAATGACCCAAAGCACACTTCCAGATTATGCAAGAACTATTTAGGGAAGAAGCAGGCAGCTGGTATTCTGTCTGTAATGGAGTGGACAGCGCAGTCATCAGATCTCAACCCCATTGAGATGTTGTGGGAGCAGCTTGACCGCAAGAAGTGCCCATCAAGCCAATCCAACTTGTGGGAGGTGCTTCAGAAAGCGTGGGGTGAAATTTTCTTCAGATTCCCTCAACAAATAAACAGCTAGAATGCCAAAGGTCTGCAATGCTGTAGTTGCTGCAAAGGGAGCATTCTTTGATGAAAGCAAAGTTGAAGGAAAAAATTATTATTTCAACTAAAAATCATTATTTCTAACATTTTCAATGTCTTGACTATATTTTCTATTCATTTTGTAACTCATTTAATAAATAAAGTGTGAGTTTTCATGGAAAACACAAAATTGTCTGGGTGACCCCAAACTTTTGAACGGTAGTGTATGTCCATATTTTCTGTGTTATATAGGACACAGGATTGTGCAGGGAAGTGTGAGACTTTTGTTCACCACGTCAGGATGGCCTACAGTAAATTGCATGGCTTGTGATGTGTTGGTAAAATCTCCAACGTATGATTTTGAGGTGGAATTGTAAAACTGAGAAAGGCAAAAAGATCTGTCCAGAGCGTAAAATCACCATCAGATGAGATCATAGATCTCACTGTGCACAACTCATAGGATCTTAAGTATTTCTATATCCCCTTACGAATTTAGAAAGAGAAAAATCTTGTTAGCATTCATAAATATTTTACAAGCCAAGAGGTTGACTCATTTCTTATCCTGCTTGCAAAGCAGACACCACATTGCTGTCTTACCTGCAGATAAGGCACAACTTTGCAGAGCGTGTTTCCAAAGAACCACGTCTCTGTGATGTCCACCACGAGACTCGCAGGCAGGCAGATGATGGTGACCAGCACATCAGCCAAGGACAGATTCACTATGAAGTAGTTGGTCACAGTGCGCATGTGACGGTTTTTCAACACTGCAAAACAAACTGACAGAGATGCACAATTAAAAAAGCACCCAAAGACTCAATGACGGCAAGTTTTTATCACATTAGTGCAGGATGTTTCTGAGGATGATTTTAATTATCACTGTCTTAGAGGCATGTCTTCAAACAGTTTGAATTAAAAATACATCACAGCTCTGTAAACAACTTTGCTGCTGTTGGAAAAATAAAGATCAATCAGAAATAACATAGCGACATTAGTATTCATGTGAAAGCCTGACAACAAGCTAAGGCCATCACGGTGCTTTCTCTTATATAATGGTGGTTTCCAACATTTTAGAGTTTCGCAGCACAAACAGCCCTTTCGATCATTCACTATTTCTACAAGCAATCCATCAGTAAACTGATCACTGGTGAGCAGCCGTCTTCAATAGCATGACCTCCTATTGTATCATTTCAAAGCTTTAATATATTACAACAAAATATAAAGGTAAGAATAAAGCAGAAAGTTGGTTGTGAATATTTTGGTAAAGGCAATCCACAGTCAACAACAGATTTAGAGCAGAAAATTACACCATCAGTTTGTATCAGCTGTGTGAAATTAAGCATTATTCATAATATGGGCTTTCAGCATCAATGTGTTGATTGTAATGGGATTAAAGTTCAAGGTTAGAGTGTTCAGTTTTAAAAATTGAAGGCTTTTGTTGTTCCTTTTGACACAGCAAGAATCTCTGTTCAGTTGACAAGTCAAATTCAAAGTAACATGCAATGAAACTGACACCAAGTGCATATTACTGAGGACTCAACTCAGAATCGAGGTATGGTGTCTTGACTAAAAACACTGATTATGGCAATCCAAAGAGATTCTCTGATTAAACGGGATGAAAATAATGAACCCTTTAAAATATAGACCTAGCTTAATTTAAAGTGTGCACAAATCAGCAAATCAAAATCATGTGTCAGGGTGAGGGGGAGTGGGACACAAATGCAGACTGGGAAGGTGGTTCTACTCTTGTGAAATACATCAACTTGTGATGCACCTGGACACATCATCAGTGATGTAACCTGGGGTCATTGGGTGTTTCTGGTCTTTCAACAATCGGACACCCTCAACCAGGCGACCCAGCCGGGGTTGATCAAGCCCCGGCTTGTGTCCAGGTAGCTCGACCCCACCCACGGGTCTCCTCTCCTGATCCACAGCCACCTTGAGGCAACTTCTGCTGCCTCTGTGGCCGACTTGATGGCCCTTCGCCTACTGCTCCCTGTGATGCCGAGCATATTGTAGGCCCTGCATAGGGACTGGCCCACAAACCCTCTGCATCCCACCTCAATGGGCTCGCACCTTGCTTGCCACCCGTTGCTTCGGCATTGTTCCACCAGCTCGGTGTACTTTGCCCTCTTCCTCTCATTGGCCTCCTCAATGCGGTCCTCCCAGGGCACGGTGAGTTCCAAGAGAATGACCTGCTTGGAGGTTTCCGAGATCAGCACTATGTCTGGCCTTAGCGATGTTCTAAAAGCTATCCCAAATGAATAACCACTGATATTGTAAGTGATTGAAAGGGAGAGAGAAAGACAAAAATAGTAGAAAGGTTCCTTCAACCAACAAAGAGTGAGTAAGGCAAACTGAACCACTGCAGACGATCAGCTGACCAGAAAACCAACTCTAAGGGAGACCCAGGAAAAAACTCCTGAACTTGAAAACACAAAAGGGGCTCAGTGTGCTTCAAGAGTGAACAAGGGTTGGGTGAAAGCTGGTACAAAAGCATCAACAAAATACAGCCTCTAAGTAGTAGGGTAATATCTGTGCTAATGCAGACACACACCTTGTTAACACAGGACCACACAGAGTACCTCTCACTATCTCTGAAGGTGAGACAATGAGTCAGCACAGAGCACAGAAACTCACAGGTATATATAAACTAATCACACCTGGTCTCTATCAGGGCCAATTAGCCACACACACAAACACACACACACACACAGTTGTCTGCAGACCAGTATAAAATGCAGAGTGAGGTACTTCGTTGTGTCACCTTATTTCACCCAGAGGATGGCGCTCAATGAAGCAAGAGGCCACCCAGTTGTCCAAAGCATGCCGGATGCAAAGCTAAGTGGACCAGGCTAGCAGTGTCACTTCTTAACAGCTTCCTCCCTCATTAGCTCATTATCATGCTTTTAAGAAAACAGTGTTGTTGTGGTCAGTAAATAACCTTTGTTGAGTGCTGGTACGATGGAGGCTGAGCTCAATTACTGCATCAGGGGCAAGCAGAATTCTGACTTCTCATGTCGTAAACAGCTGGTACTAGAAAGAGCTTCACAGAAACACAGGACTCTGCTGAAAGCAATGGAAATAATCATGCAAGAGGAGAGCTTATTCCTTTTTCTCCCCAATATAGACCGTCTTATATACCAGTGCAACTTATATTTGGATTTTATGGTGCACTTTGCAACAAAAGGTATCACTTTGTCCACAGGGGGTGCCAAAATCAACTCTAACCTAAAGTTTCTCACAGGAGCTCAAAACTTTGAACATACTGTGTATCAGTTATCAAAATTCAACCCACGGCGTAGCTGTAAACTCAGGGAATCATTTGAAAGACGTTCAGAGGCAATGAAAAGTGCTAGAAGCCCACCTGAATTACAAAGAGATGCCTTTCAATGGCCTGCAAAAGTAAAAAATGCCATCAGCAACAAGACTGACGATTTCTGTATTCACATTTTGATGCCTGTAACCGCTGTGAGGCTGTAGGTGTCATACCTGATGATTGACAGCACCCTGAAGAAACAGCCTTTTATTACTTTTCCCCCCGTGGATATTCATAGTGACTGACACATTTAGATCTAACAAGACAATAGGATGAGATTTCTTTGTCTGAAAACACTGCTTACACTTGTCAGGACAAGATCTGCAGAGAGATAAAAGGGAACACTTTGTCCACAGGGGGCGCGAAAATCAACACATCCACACATTTCTCACATTAGCTTTAATTTGCATGCTTCATTTGAGAATAAAAGTTCTCAGTATTCTCTTCCAGCACACATTTGGGAAGTTAGTGTGTCTAATTACTGAATTACAGTCTTTTTGTGTTGCTGCCCAAAGGAACAAAACAATCTGACAAACTCAGTGACTACAGTACAATGCAATCCAAGCAGTCACTTATCTTGACTCACCTTCAAAACTAATTGGCTACCTTTTTAAGGATAGAAACAAACAGTGTTTGTTAAAGCACTTTTACTTCTCTTTGCTAATCTAAAGAGCTGGCTTCTGCAGAGTCCTGCATCATTCCTCAAGGCAGTTGAGTGCACTGCTTTCTTGTACACTACCTGCAGAACATGATGTATTTAAACTGAAGCAAGTTTCTGGAAACATTGGGGTGCTTCTCAAAGCTCTAAACTGCAGTCTCTTTGCTCCTCACCCGAACCGGAAGTAGTTACTGACGCACCATTTTAACTTGCATCCCAAAACTCTTAACGCTGCTGGAGGAGAGAGGAGAGGGGAGCGAGGAGACTGATTCGAGGAGGAATAATCGAGGAAACACGAGAGCAGACTTTGTGGAAGTCTTTTCTCTGACAGACACGCCCCCTTATCGAATATCACTCACCGATTGGACGCTGCAGCGGCTCGGACTTAACCGAAACTTAACATCAGCTGAGTTTAATAACAGAGAAAGATTGGTCACAGATTTAGTGTTTCTTGTTGTTTTATTTATCAGCATGTCGACGTGTGTCTTGGTACACAGCTACGAACATGTAGCTATGTGGCTATGCTAACTAGCGCTAGCACTTTTCCATGAAAAATAAAAATCATCCACTAGATCTTCAAATCTGCAGACATGGGGAGTAAAACTGACCTTTGTGTTTATTAAGACAGCCTACAACTAGCATGCCTCCCTCCTAAGCTCCTTGTTAGCACACATGTGTGCAGGTAATGAAAAACAGAGGAGGGGTTGAGTTGTATTTTATACAGTCTATGGGCTGAACAAGCTCCGAGCTCTGACTCCGTGACAGACCGGATATTGTTGTGACGTTACAAAAACACGGAAGTCTGAAACGGCTCGTTTCACACACATTTACAGAAAGGTGGAGAAATCAGATCAGGGGCAGAATGGATTTTTTTTCATTTTCGGGGGGTTTGTAGACATGCCAGGGAAACATATTTCAGGTAGAGAACCATTAAAAAGTAGATTTTGCATGATATGTCACCTTTAATAATTTGCACAGACATGAACAGTTACCTATGGGATGGGTGTCGCCTGTGTAGTTTATTTAGAGTTTATTTCGCATTACTTCCCTGTAAATGTAACAGACCGTTGAACGTCTGATACAACTCCAACACAGTAGGTGGCGGTAATGCACCTAAAAACAGAGTAGCGCTGTGCATTGTGGGAAACAGTTCTGAGAATTTTCTTGAATCAGTACGACATCTGGGTAGTTTTAGCATATTGCAGATTTTGCTCCCATTCACATACTGCATACTACATAGTGAATTTTGGCCAAATCAGTACATACTACTAGGCGGTCGTCGAGAACAACTAGAGACTATATACGCACACTGGATAACACATAAGGAGACTAGTGAGAACAATAAGGCACAGGTGAAGACAATCACAAAGGAGGGAAAACACAGGACGTTAAACTACACTTAACACACTGGAAGAATATTCTACAAAATAAATCACTGAAAATTAATTCAACAACAAGACCACAGGAAATCACAGAGAGAACAGAAACACAAGGGTATTGACCAAAGAACGAGTAAGAGTAAAACTAAGAAATATGTAAGAAAGACAGAAACACATGGCAAAACTACAAAATAAAATACACACAAGGACCATGAGAACACAAAAAAGGTAACAAATAATAAAACACAGGAAATTAATCACTGATAAACACCACCGGGAAGACACAAGGATAAATTATAACTAATACAGACAGGAAATACAAGAAAACACAAGGTAAGCAACACAAAATAAAAAAGGAAATCAAATACAGATAAAACTCAGGAAATACTCAACCGGACAAAACAACTCATGACACTTTCGTCTTCTTTTACATCCTGTTAACACCATTTCTGTTGATATTTTATACCTCAAGTTAGTTTGTTTTTTAATGACTCCATTTCTATATATATATATACTGTATATTATAGATTCTATATGATGTTTTTCTAAGTTTTTTATAGTGGTGGAGCTCACTGAGGCAACTTCCCCTGAGAATGCACCACTGTAGAATAACTGAGAAGTAAAGGTGGTTACTTTGAAAAATCTCCTCATTGCCGGAGGGTTCAAACATGTCTGAGGACAGAGGCCAAGAGGTTGCAGGTGATCCATATGCAAGTGATAGAAAAGGAAGGAAACAAACCTTCTGTTCTTACTTCAAGTAGCTCTCTACATTTCTTAACCTGAACACTAAAAAAGCAGCATGGACTGAAGAGTGCAGACAAAATGTGATGCAGAGGCTTTGTGGTTATATCTTTTTTCAGGTGATAATCATAAAGCCATTTTTTGAGATGCTGTGTTATAGGAGGTATTTAGTATTACAAATCCACAAGTCTGCACTCCTTCTTGGAAAGGGGTAGACATGCTGCAGCTGCTTCCACTGCAGTGAAAGGCTGAATGTCTGTCTGCTCTTGCTGTCAAAAGTCTGGGTGAAGTTTTTCTGTGAGTGTTTACGCAGACACAAAGGAGCTTTTTTATCAGCCTGACCAGCAGATAAACAACAGCATTCCAGACACTGTGTATAATGCAGCTTGTTAAATGGAGTGACACTTGTGAGACATTTCAGGCGGGCAGCTTGGGCAGCTGCACTGAATTCTCACTTGATGCGCATTATTCTGCACAATCACATGATGAACCTAATCTCCCAAATTGAAATTGGTGTTCCATCTAGATGTCTAGTCTCTGCTCTGCCATTGCTACAACCGCCTTGTAAGTGCTGTGCACAAACATTCAGCTCATCCACCTCCACCTGCAGGCCCTGATCAGGGTTTTAAGATCTTATTTCATCACTCATCAAATTCTGCATAAGAAAATTAAACCGTGCAGAGTGATGATGTCTGCAGACACAAAATACAAACAATGTTCTACTAATGCAGTAAACATTTAACATGTGAGTTGTCTGACTGACTAGCACATTGATGTTTTTATCCTCAATCAATACCACTGCACCCACTGTACTCACTGCAGCTGAGCAGCACAAAGGCAATTTACACAGCAAGCATTTTGGTTTGTCACAATCTCAGAATCGATCAGCTTTTGTCTAACAAAGATATAAACCTCCAGAAGTGACGGTGCACTTTTTTGGGCACTATACTGTTCCTCAAACTTCCAGCCAGTGCTTCCTTTATCGTGCCCTGCACTGATTACTTTAGACTTTAGACTTCATTGTCCTCTTGGGGAAATTATTTTCCAGTGCCCCATGTGTTTCATAGACATCACAAAAAAGAACATGTTATACCCTGAAAGCAAACTAAAACACCAACATCAAAATTCAATGAGCAAAGTCTGCACTCTTGACCGTTCAGCGAGGCCTTTTGTTCAGGGCAGCTACAGCAATAGGGGTCAGGCTTTTCCACAGGCGAGCCATTCTTCACCTCGGTGCCCTGTATCTACGACCTTAGAGAATGGGATGTGGTAGGTGTTTAGTAGATGCGTGATGTCCATTTCTATTGAGGTTGCAATGCGTGTAATGGCCTTGTTTCAATCCGTGAGGTTTGGTGTGGGGAGACTGATTATTTTAGAGGCTGTTGTAGTTATAGGCGTGAGTTTGGCCTTGTTTTTAAAAGATAACATGTTGTAGAAGCAGGTGGAGCAGTACAGGAGGATGGATTGGATCATGCTTTGATACAGCAGGAGGAGGAGACGGGGGGCAACATAGAGTCCTTTCAATGAACGGTTCAAGAAGTCAAGTGTGTTCAGATCAAATGTGAAGTGAAATTTAACCATCCAGATATGTGTAAAAAAAAAAAACACCATCAGTTTTTGGTTCATTACCACCCCAGAGTTGCACCCCTTTATTTCCGTCTTGTGAGTCACGGCTTCACTGTAAGTTGCATGAGGTTGATCTGTAAAAAGTAGAAATGCAAGCTTTGTCTGCGCTCCACAGGAAAGGATAAGAAGCTGTAAAGTGTATCTTTGTTGAATAAAGGACACTTTAAACACAGCATTTAGCAGACTTTTTGCTCAGGCTGGATAGTTGATGCAGAATGGATCGTCAGCTCCACTTGCATCCTAAAGAGTAATACATGCTGAAGTTTGACTGCTTCAAAAGCTTGAACATCAATCCAGAACTGCCTGTTCGCCCACACACCCGAGTAAAGCTAAACTTGGTGCAGATGAAGAACTTCATCCTTTTTCAGTCTGCCTGTTTGTGCTTTTTAAAATGGCATCTAAGATGTGTCTCGGAACTGCTCTTCATCGCCTGGTGTGAGATTAAAGCATGTAAAGTATTTTGTTAAGTTTATCTTTCCATCAACTCTTCAAATCCTGTGGGATGGTTTGATACTTTGAAAATTAAAACCTGATGCAGTAAACCTGCAGTGGATGATTCAAACTACATGAGAACTGACACTGCGGCGATGCACAACATCAAAGACAGGATGCAGCCCATGAAAACGATCCCTTTGTGCATATTTGAACAGCACTGTGAGAATGAGAACCACATAATTCATGCATACAAAGTCACCTATTCACTATTTATGGTTTGGTTTGAATTAGTTCACTAAGAAAGTATTGACTCTTATACATAAATCTATTTAATCCATTTAGATTTTTGTACTTTGTTTAGCTTTGTTGCCTTTGTCTGTTACAAAGGTCTAACGTTACTAAAACCTGGGAGTGATATCAAAGTCTTAACCATTACATTACTTTGACATAAGCCATCTCTTATTTAAACATTTTACTCACAAGAATCTTTATGGTGAGAAAAAACTCTTACTATGGACTGAGGATCTGCTCTCACTGTATTTAATACATTAACAGTCAATGCCAGTCACTGTAGTTGGACACAGGTTTTGCTCTGAGCAGGCATAAAGATGATACCAAGAGAGCTATTTTTCCCATTATTGCTTGAGGGACCAGACTGCTGCAGGCGCTATCACAAGAAGACAGACACTGAAGAAATGTGTCATGTCTAAAACACACATTTAAAAGAGAATACACACAACACACTACTTGAGGATGTTTGGATCCACAGTGACAGGGGCACAGAAGCTCATAATTCATCACTGGATTAAGAGTTCATCCAAGACAGACACCAGCTGTGCCATATACGGAGGTCTCCTCTTGTTCTTTCTGGTTGATTAAGTTCATATTGTTTATATACAGTATAAGACAATAATTGTCATGAATATCCCCTCAGAAGAAGGTTT
The DNA here is from genome assembly GCF_009762535.1 of Notolabrus celidotus. Classification (NCBI taxonomy): domain Eukaryota; kingdom Metazoa; phylum Chordata; class Actinopteri; order Labriformes; family Labridae; genus Notolabrus; species Notolabrus celidotus. The sequence continues at coordinate 9,264,556 of NC_048275.1, forward strand.
CTAGAATAGAAATGTGTACGCACTGTATTTATCCAAATGACACCTCAGACCTTTGTACTGTGATTTCAATAAAGAGTTGTTTTCAGTTATGGGACAAAGAGGGATAGAAAGACAGAATTTTGATCCTTAAAGATACGCTTCAAAAGCACATTTTTTAAAGACTTTTTTATATGCAAGACGTATAAGTTTTTAGTGGGGCCAGTTTCAGCAGTGGGCAAGATTTAAGGGACAAAAACCAGTTTGTTCAGCAGTAGAGGAATAAATTGGACTGGCAGCTTAAAGCCAACACTTAAATGTCACAGACAGCACATCTCCTGTACGTAGACGTCTTTTCAAATGTGCAGACCCTGCCCTAAGAAGCAGACCACAGGCTCAATAAATTGTGTGTTCACCACCCAGAGTGAATCCCCCTGCTCTCCTCCAGGCAGCATGTACCACTTAATATTCGCACACACTCAACCCTAATGAGGTGGGCTCAAACCGGGAATATAAAGCAATCATTACTGTTAGTGTCACTCAGACTATAAGACATGGATGTGGTCTCACTGATGTCAGCCATAGGTTTCTGAAGAGATGTTATAAAACACAAAAATGGTGGTCTCTGTGCTGGAAATGCTGACTCAACTTAACTGTCATATTGAAACTAAGTAAGTTTACTTGGGTACTGCGCTTAAGTACATTTTTTTTGAATCTGTACCTTAATTTGAGTGTTACTTTTTGATGAAATGTTTGACTTTACTCTTCATCTGAAAGACATATATCATACTTCGACTCCATGACATTTCTATGAATGTTCTCGTTACCTGATACTGCTCTGAAGTCAGCTGATCAATTGCTTTTCTTTTCTAAACTCCGATCCCAAAGACAATAAATTGTGTTTGTGTAGTTCTGCGTTTGGTTTGTCTAAGCGGTGTTTCCATACCTGTACGTTACACATCTCTTTGGTTTAACAAAGTGCAAACGCAGAGCTAACGTCACTCACATCAGGCGTTTCATTTAGCGGCAGTAAAGATGGCTAGAAGGATGATGGATGACGTTTCTCCACTTGAGCACCCTGACCATATCTGAGGCTCATGTGTGGCTCTGCCCATAACAACATTAGACCTTTTATTAGACCTTTATTTTACCAGGTAAAATGTTTGAGAACTAGTTCTCATTTACAAACATGACCTGACCAAGAGGCGCCATTAGGAACACATACACACACGTAGACATATAAACATAAAATAAAACAAAAGTGAACAAGTAACAAGCAATGTGCATGAGGTGTAAAAAAAGTATGTGTGTATACAAGTATGCATGTAAGTAAAGTCCAAAGTAATCAGCATGAGCAACAGTCAACTACAATCTGTCAAAGTTTTAGCTTGAAGGTTGTGAGTGGAGGCAAAGTTGAAAGTTTGAGGGTGGTTTGTAAGTCATTCCAGTCGTTAGCAGCTTCAAAACGAAAGGAATCACGGCCAAAAACATTAGAAGTACTGGGGATGATGAATTTGATGTCGTCGCTGGACCTAGTGCGATATGAGGCTTGGGTGACGTGAAGAAGAGAGGACAGGTAGGGAGGTGTCTTGCCCAGAATTGACTTGTATTCAAAATGAAGCCAGTGGTGAAGCCGCCAGGTATGAAGGGAGGGCCACCTCACCAATTTATAGAGATCGCAGTGGTGAGTGTGGAAGGGTGCATTAGTGGCAAAGCTGATAGCTGAGTGATAAAGAGTGCCCAGTTTCTTGAGTGCTGTACTTGAGGCCATTTTGTAAATGATGTCCCCATAATCCAGAATCAGGAGTATAGGGTGCATCTCAAAGCTCTAAACTGCAGTCTCCTCGCTCCTCGCTCCACCGGAAGTAGTTACTGACGCGCCATTTTAACTTGCGTCCCAAAGCTCTTAACGCTGCTGGAGGAGAGAGGAGAGAGGAGCAAGGAGACTGATCCGAGGAGGGATAATCAAGGAAACACGAGAGCAGACTTTGTGGAAGTCTTTTCTCTGTCAGACACGCCCCTTATCGGATATCACTCACTGATTGGACGCTGCAGTGGCTCGGACCTAACTGAAACTTAACATCAGCTGAGTTTAATAACAGAGAAAAGACAGACCTTAAAACAGTCATTAAGGGTGCCCTGAAACAGACCATAAACATCCATCGGTTTCTAAAGAGTCTGTATGTGATAAGCTGAGATTAAAGTGTTTGATGTGAGTTTTAAACACAAAATACTGATCGCAAAATCACAAATTCAATATAACAGAGGATGGATTATGTTATATCTGATTGTTTTTGTCAGATTCACTGACTAATGAAATAGAGTAATAGAGTCTAACATCATTGATAGAATATATATCAATGATCAGTTATTTCTCCTGTTAGTTTCCCCATTTGTTCTCATTTTCTTCATGAAGAGAAGTCTGACAGTAAAGTTTGTCTGTTAGTAAAAACACTTGTTATATTTCCTGTCAGGTTAATACAGTTTCATACAAGGCTGATCATTAATGAGCACGGGGTTTGAAAAGAGTTGCACGGTTTCTAGTTTCCCTTGAAGTAATAAATAATTTAATAATGAGGCATTTTACTGATGAATCCATCCATGATTCATCAGGACAGAATAAACAGAGAGCTGATTCCCCTCATTTGCAGGTGTGTGTTAAACAGGTAAACACAGAGACAGAGCTATGTTACTGTTAATATTGATCAGAGTTATTACAGTGAACATGTGTGCAGACACAAACAGCTGTTAAAGTCGTCATCACAAACCGACGTCGCTTCATGTGGCGCTCCGGAGGAGAGGACGTCTCATTTCTCTAAATACAAACATCCTCTCTCCTCTGGTTTCATTTCCTCGCATCTCTTGTGGGCGGGACTAAGACATGAGGAAGAGACACGATGAAGAGACGTGAGGATGGACGTTTAGAGCTTTGAGAAGCACCCATTGTCATCATGAGGAGGGTGTGTTTCGTAGCATTAGTGAAGGAGGTTTTGTTGTGGAAAAGGAAAGCTAGTCTGGCTTTAATTTCAGTCTGAAGGTTGTCAATGTGTGTGGTGAAGGACAGAGATGAATCCAGCCAGGTGAGTCCTTGGCCTCTGGAGCCAGTCTCAAGTGGACTCTGGAGGAGCAGCAGTTTTTTGGACTCCTGCATTGACTTCATTTTTGGACACTGGAGCTTGCTGCTTGGTGTAGCTGCATGGGGTTTAATCATACCTATACTTCACCATCTTTACTTGCTATGACTTGTTCCAGTGTTTACCACCAGAAAACTAAAGTTGTGTGAAACAATGTATTCTATGAATAGAAAAAGGCCAGACATCCTCGGGGTGTAATTACACAGCAGGCAGCCAGAAAAACATTACCACACTGGTTGTTTCTCACTTTTCTATACCTGTTTTTGTTTTTTACTCATTTTACATTCCTGCGCTGTTGCCTCAGTGATTAAATGTTTTTAATGTTTTATGCGTTTCTGCAAACATTTGAATATATCATCAAGCGCTGTCAAAATAAATCACATTAAAGTCTGTATGATAATCTTTATGTCATCCGTACTGATGCATTTTTCATTGATCGTGTCTGTGACCTGATAATGTGTTTGTTATCTCCCCTGACATAAGCCAGGAGGGGATTGTGAGTTACTTGTGTGTGTGCGTGACTGTGTGTAGCGTGAGTTGACAGCTAATCTCACACACTACTGAAGAAAATCAGCCCTACGGTTCACTCTTTATTTAAGAAGAAAGTCCTGCTTTGACTTTACAATACGAGGCTGTAATGGTCGAGCAGTAGGACCAGAACTTATCTGATTATATCTCTACATTATTTTATACTTTCAATCTTTTCTATATTCTTTCATTGTTCTTTGTAATTAGCTAGCATTTTTTTTTATTGCACTTACTATGCACAACAATCAAATTGCAGTTTTTACTTAATGTTCTGTTCACTCCATTATAGAACGATCTAGTTAGCTGTTTTCATTAACTCCCACATATGCCAATGGTGTGCTTGCTTGGTTGTGTTTAATTACCAGTTTGTCATCACACCCAGTCGTCAAAATCACAAAAGATCTTCTTAAAGACTGTGGGGGATTCACTTAGTATGGATTGCTGCCGCTAATTGCCCCAAGAATTGTGCATCATTAGCCTCTGCTATCTGCTCCCTCTGAAGGTACCATTCACAAAGCAAATTCTGCTTATAGACTAGTGCACACAGACACTATTTGCTTGGCAGTGCAGTTAATGGAGCTTTGAACCCTTTGTGTGCTTTGTGGATTCATGTCTTTTTAGCTCATTGGCTCAGGTTTAGCAGGTGTAAAAGCCTTGCAACCCTCTTGTGAATCAGGCCCCGTGTCTTTCTAAGACAGGGGAGTGTGAAGAGTAATAATTTCTAAAACACTTTGCCTGGTCTCAATCTAAGTTCACTTTCTCAAAAAATATTCTAAGTATTGAGTCTTACTTGAAGAAAAAAATGTTAAGTTCAAATCACTCCAGGAGTCCAGCTGAAGTTCAACCCAAGAAAAACTTTATTCACCCATGCTTCTGAACAAAGTGAGTTGATCCTCTGCCGCAGACCAACTGAAGAACAAAGGCGTTACAGTGATTTTTATAGGAAAGAGTAGTGGAAACGTGTGGCACATAAGGTCTCAAAGACATGCCTTTTCTTCATTTTACAACATTTTGATTGGACATCATAACCATAATTCTTCCTATGGTGCAGGAAACAACGCGACAGGCACATCATCCCACTCACTGGGAGATTTAGGTGCCCAATGTTGGTGAGTCTGAAAACAACCGTGACCGACTCATGAACCCTTATTGAAAACAGCTGCGACTGGGTCATTGGACCCATCTCTCTGCATCTTGGTAGGGAGAGGGGTTGCCCTTCCAAAACTGCTCACAGTCCACCAGTGTACCATTGGAGACGTGAGAAGGTAAAAGCTGCTTCCCCAGTCACAAACTATAGCTGTGCGCAGGTGCATAAGGAGATTTACATCCCTTTATCTTGCAATGGCCACATTTGGCCTCCCCAATGCTCACACAAGCCTGAAGGCATAATATGAAACTCACACTACTGTGTGTGAGAGGAAAGGGAGAGGAGAGTGAGAGGAGAATGAAAATGAGAATGGAGAGATACACTACAAGTGACTGTATAAAAAGTAATATTCAATATTCCATGTGTTGCTCCCATGCTGCAACTGAAGACATTTAAAAGAGATTATCCTGAATATTGATATTTGAGCCCCTTTGATAATTCGCAGTCATTCCAGCATGCTCATAACAACTACATCTACAGCCTTGATTTAACTTGGTATTGTATGGAATAAATGCAGATACTTATTTGATACATTTTCCCTTGAATGCTTTTCATTTACAATTACTGATAATACTTCACTACAACTCACATTTAATTAAAAGTGTGCACACTTTTGAGATGATGAAAAGCAGCTGATTGATTATACAACAACTATGAATGATCAGTCCAGTCAGGTACTAATGAGCATGTTTTGCAGGTCATTGGAATAATAATAGTGGTCTACTAATTAAATCAGTTTGATATTAAGAAAAGATGCGACAAAACCTTTCACACCAGATCTTAGATAATCACACACACATACATAAAACTGAGCTCCAAAGTCTTTGTAATGAATTCAAAACTATCATGGAAGCAACTGAAGCCTACCAGCCAGAGACTTGAAGCTGTGTTGTTGCCTGTGGGTGGCTACCACAGCAACAGTGTGTACATATATTTCTGAGTATTTGTTGGACTTCAGAGACATAACCTGCATTTGATCTTTTCTTAGCATGGCCAAAATGCAATTAATAGAATTTAGTTTAAACTGCAGAGACATGTACTGACATGTGCTGCTGGCTGAACAAGATGATGTGTTTTCGAAACAGCAGCAGGCGGTCTTCAGCCTGTAGCTCCAAACTGTTTGGGTGGCCCCCCTTCAACATTGAAAATTCAGCAAGAGGGCACACAGAGATCAGCTAGACACAGATTTACTACAAAATGTATTAGGTCCTTTATCGCAACATGCTATAACCTTCCAAATAATAAATTACTCATTACCCGCAGTATCCTGCTAGGACTGTGGAAGAAGCCCACAGGAGAAGGGCCAATTAGATGCCAGGAAGAGCATTTACTTGCTTCTCAGGCCAGACACTGGAGGGTGTAGGCAGAGCCCCCCACTGTCATCTGATTGGCAACCCTGGTGCCCCCACCAGATTCTGAAAACACAGTTTCTCATTATCAAACCAGTCTTTGGTTAATTAGAATAAGCAGAACAAACAGTATAAACAAATTACCATGTTTGACTCCTCTTCAGGTTCTGGGGCTAAGGGCTGAAGTGAACACTGATGTGCCAACACCTGCAGTTCCTCAAAAGGCCACCGAAGGCTAGCCACAGAAGTGAGACTCCCCATGAGGCCCCTTACAGCATCATGAAAGATGTTAACTGCTTGGTAACACACAGGTTTTTCCCCTCTATTTCCAATGTCTTTACAAAAGACAGCTGACCTGTCCAAAATGAAGGCTGACAGATTTGCACGATGAAAAGCGAAAGGCACCTCAAAGCTCATCTGAGGAACTTTGAATCATGTTTGAATCACTCATTACAAACACTTTGGCTGTTTCCTGAGGCTGCTGTTAATCCCTTCATCTGACACCTAACCCTTTGGCAGCAATCACAGGTATTAAAATAATAATCCATTAATTCTTGTACCCTCTGATCTTGTTTCCTTTATGGAGTCATCTGCATTGATTTCAGCCTGTTTCATCAAAAGAACTCCTCACAGTAACTTTAAATGACAGCTGAGAGCCGTGAGCTGTCTGCTAAGCTAGGTGTTCTATTAGCTAATTACAGTCGCTGAAATAAACCCCTCATCCATCTTCATGTCGCTGTGCCTTTTGGGGATCTTTTTTTATGCACTGTCAGAAAAATGTCATGTTTGCTCTATCATTAATTTACAGATGGAAAGGCTAAGCTCCACTTTTTTGGAGTTTTATTACTGATATGTTAGCACTGGTTACGGGTATCAGAGAAGCCCTGTCTGCAGATAACTCCTGGAGAAGTGATGAGTGATTTTTTTTATCTATGCAACCACTAAGAGGGGGTTTTTGAACAAGAGAGACTTATTTAGGAACATAATTTGTGTGTTCAGTTCGAAATATGTTCTATTGGATTTCCTGTACTGCTGTTAACAGCGGATACAGATGTAGTTATAATCAATAGAAATTTAAGCCTGGGGGCCAAAATACAAAGAAAGAGTGACTGCATTGATTTTACAAACCTTGTTTGTTTCTGCAGTTCCGTCCTCGACACAATTAATCAATCTGACTACATTTAAACATTATCACACAGGTAAGTGTAACACGGCATTCTCCACACCATACAAACCCCCATCCCTCTATACATCCAGAGCAATGAAATAATATGAAGCAAATAAAACACTGAATAACAGAAATATTATATAAAGTTAAGAAAGGGGAGCTGAAGAAACACAAATATGAATCTCATCAAATGTTTACTTGTGAGGCAAGATTTGAGTAAAGGAGTGGCGCCAGAGGCCAATCTGGCTGCAAAGTTTATCTAAATTGACTGTGGGAGCTAATATGTTGAAGTTCAATGAAGTTGTAATAATTCTAGAAGTTTTTCCATGTCCACATTGAGCATGAGCTTTGGAACATCCTCTATGTGGCCTGAAAAATGTAATATGCTCTGCTGTATTTTCACATCCCCTAAAATAAAAGACAAAAGCTGAAGAAACATTGAACTAACAAACACAAGAAGTTAATTGTTCTCCATTCTCAATTATATTAGTTGTTTGCCAGTTGGGGGGCCTGATTTGCTCATATAACTTCTTCAAATATTCATAAGAGTTGGCTTCATTATTACAGCTAACTACATCTGAAATGCTAGCTACGTCATGCAGAATGGTTGCCGCGTGACGCAAATCCCACTTTGGCTGCCGTAAAACACAGTGCCTGGTAACTCTCAGAAACTCTTGACACCCCTTAGATCGTCCTGGAATGTGGGCGGTCATTCAGACTCTCCAGAGGGAACTACGCTCATGTTCCCTTTCACAAGTTGAAAATTAGGGTGCTGAGTTCACCTTTCATCATAACACAGACAAGTTCCATGAACGTGTTCATTTCAACATGATCCTGCCAATTGGTAACAGCTGGTGAGAATTGAAGCCAATGCAGAAGTATTAAAACTGCAGTTCCTGGAGTGCCCGCTTGAGGCTGGCTCTGGAAGTACCGGAAACCACATACACACAAATTGAAAAAAGACAATCTTCACAGCAGAAATAAACATGTTTACAGTGTGGTACAAAAGGTGAGTCTAGTCTGAATAGCTCATTTCTCAATCGGCACACACTGTGCAGGGGGTGAATTGTCTCATTATGCAGCAGTTTCAAAGATATTAAGATTACAAGGTTTCCATAATGAGAGGCACAGCTGACTTAATTGACAGGCGGGGACACTGCAGCTGTTTGTGAGGAGGCTCAAAGCCCACCTCTTTACCTCACACCAGCTCCACAGAAGTTAGGTTGCATTCAGCATTTCCAATATGGCTGCCGCCGCCGATCGGCTTCAGTAACAGCTGGGTGACGTCACGGATACTGCGTCCATTTGTTACACTGTCTATGGTTCATGCACTGTACATATTTCCCTTTTTGTGGCATTCACACACAGACTTCATACTAGTTGTTTTTAGTTCAAAGAACATTTCCTTATTGCAAAGTCTGTTGAAGTGACATAACTTAGAATATGGAACTACAAAGTCGACTAGGCTGGCAGATGAGGCAAACAAACACAGGACGTTCATCCTGGGGGTGGGAGTTGGTTTCCTTTTGGAACAAAAAGATGGAGTTAAATGATCTGACAGAATTTGTAACGAACATCAAGTACACAATGTGATCCGATTCACTTTTTAATAGATTTCTTTGTGTTCACTTTGTCACCTACAATCAAATGTATTTTCTGAATCTAATTGAGTAGTTTTGTTGCTTAAACCTGACAAAACTACAAATGCGTATTGACAAGCTTAGGCATCAAAACTGTCAGATAGGAATATCCTGAGTCTTCTGTGTCCAGTGTCCAGTTTGTTGCTGAATTCCGGCCGAAATAATACGTCCATGGTGACTTGTCGCACACGGGACAAGAAGTTCCCCTCAGTGAAAGAGAATGGCCTGTATTGTAACTTGTGTCACAACCTTGAATGGGTCGAGCTGATCTTTTGACTGACTCACTGCTTTCATGCTGTGGTCAGTCAATAGTGAGTTTTAAGAATGGAAAAAATAAAAATACCATTCTTCAATGGGGCTGGTTTGAAAAAGGCTGTCATTTGGTCGGCTGGGAGTGGCTGCATAGTTTATAGTGAACGCACTGAAGCAGCAATTGAACCAACCATCATCAAACACATAATGTAGGCCTGCTCCAAAAAGCATCAGATATGTTTTCTCTGTAGGATAGAGAAGACATACCAGTCACACAGTTACTCTTGAAATGTGATCACTGGTAGAGTCTAAAAACTGCAAACACAACTCCTGTTGACAGATACAGACCTGCAGGCTGGATTATCCCTGAGTTGCTGGTGTTGTATTTTATATTAAGACTCAAACTGACAGTCCTTTTAAGACTAAGGTGAGGTTTCAGACAACCGAGTAATGAGTCATGAGTCAAATGAAACTGCACATTTTTGTGTTGTACTATTAATTTTTCATGTACCTCAAAATGTACTACACCTCTGAGCTCATCAGCCGAGGGGAAATGCTGCAGTGCAAGAAGTCACAGGGAAAGATTGTAAAGTTGAGCTAGAGCTGTGACATGATGAATCAAGGAAGAGCTCAGCAGTGAGACTGAAACACAAAATTGCAGGAGAATCAGCCTCAGAGGAGAGGTTGTGATGAATCAAACTGCAAATGGGTAATGTGAAGGTGGACATTCCTCTTGTTGCAGCCTCTTTGTACAAACTATATTTTTACAGTAGTGTACCTGTGCATTTATTACAAGGGTATTTGAAAAATTTTGCAATTCATTTCAACAGAATCAGCTGCAAGATCATTTTCAGTTCCTCTTAGATATGTTTGAATACCTCCTCCCCATCATTTATCACATAATCTGAGTTGACATGAAAGCAAATAGATTTTTCATATACATCAGAAAACTATTCAGAGCTATGAAACTGTCCAATAAGGCGGAATGAGGAGGAGAAGATTAGCTGAAATTGAGGTGAAAGTGTCAAAAATGACGGTATTGTGATTCACCATGTCAATCATGGGAAAAAAGCTTTTATCCCTCTTCGCCCTCACGCGAACCACTTCAGTGTGACATAAATGAGATGATTTACATAGACTATCTGCAGGGGTCCAGCCTGGATCATGCAAAGCGTGAAGGATAAACGGGATCCATGAATTTGCCCTCCAGTCTGATCTTCCTCAGTCACTGCTGTGATTTGGACAATAGAAATGCACTGTATTGATTTGCTCTTGCTGCTTTTTTTAAAATTCCCTTGATGGATATTTGCGCATTACTACTCTCAAAGAAGTTTTTTCCAAGTGTTTTACAACTTTACGCACGAATGGAAAAGACTCATAGGAAAAAATGCAACTTACCAAGAGAGTTTCCGATCAGAGAAACGAAGAACACAATAATGTAAGCCACGATGAGGACCCATTCATACTGCTTGGGGTGTAAGTATTCCCTCCAGATGTATCTCAGAAGTTCATCGTCGTCATCCACAGAGGAGTGCAGCTCGTCGCAATCCTCATTCTCGGTGCTCTCAGACATCCTTCACACTCACAGGTGTCACTGTGTCAGTTTCTGCTGGTATCCGTGCGTCTGCAGTGACCGCAGCTTGTTGAGCTGACTGTCAGTGAAGACGCGGTGCTGAATGGTAACGCGCCTCACGGACCTCGTCAGTGTGACGCTGGTTCTTCTTCCTCTGCCCTCATCGCGCGACCGCAGCAGGGTCATACAAGCACGCGCACACACACTGCTGAGAGCACAAAAGCTGTGCACCCTGCAGTTGCTCCTCTTTAAATTTGAGGGATTTCTATGGATTTTGCTTTCACTTTTTCTGTCACATGACCAGCTGAGTGGAACAGACAGTTTGCATTACAATCACTTTTTTTCCATGCACTTTTAAAGCTACTGTTGGTAGGAATGGTAAAGAAAAAAAAAATGTACTTTTTTTTCTGCTTGGTTTGGAGAAAAGGACATAATACCCATCAGTACTCATCTGTAATTTAAGTAGTTTAAGATTATGGCCAAACCTCTGTTTTTCAATGCCTTTGTATCAAGCAATGTTATTATTCCCCTTGGTTCCTGTTATCACAGACCAATCAGAGCTACTCTTCAACCCTCTGTCCTGATTAGTCGACTGGCGGCCCTTACTAGGTTGTCCTGATTGGCTGGGAAACCGACACTACTTCCTCATAGAACAAGCATGAGAAGTAGGGGAAATCTGGTGGGGTGGGGTGGGGTAGTGTAGAAATTCAAAATCTCTCTCCAAACTAGTGTTTATATCACAACTACCAACAGCAGTTGTAAGTAAGGCCACAGTTTTAGACAGATCAGGTAATTTAATTGGACTACTGTCCTTGTCTCAGTGCAAGCATGTGGTGAGAACTGATTTAAAAGTGTGCCCTCCTCCAACACCATACTTGGCTACATGCCCTCTTTCTTTCACATCACATTCCAAAATGATCAACAAACAAGTTATCAAAAGGGCTAACTGGGTGTTTGTTGAACAGAGATAACATGAACAACTTTACACCTCTCTACCTATTGTGGCAAGGTGGAGGGGGGGTCGGCACTAAGGGTATGCAATATGATAAAGAAGAAACAAAAATGTAACTGATCCAACATTGCCACCTGGGAAATTTCACCCCAGGAAATATACAAACACCTTAATAAATAAAAAGGCAACACAATCAATAAAGGCAAAACAGCAGCTGACAAAGGGCTGAAATACAAAAAATAAAGCATATTTTAAAACTTCTTTTTAACAGTTTCTAAAATATGCATCAACCCTCAAGGTTGCCTGACTCACCCATTAACCAGCTTTACTATAACAATGACACAAAGGGAACAGCTACCAAAGACGCCTCAACCAAAGGACCAACAGACACTAAATACAAGAGATAAAATGGATCCTTTACAATATTTCCACATCTCAGCAATTAATCTTTGAAAGAAACAAACCTTATCAAACCAGACACCAGCTCACCCAAGGCAGAGAGGCAGACGGGGCTATTCCAAGACAAAATTAAACTTTGTTAGCTTTAAGTAAATGCAAAACTACTTAAAAACAAGCATGTAATAATCCTTTTGATTTCTAACCTACCTCAGTACAAGGAGCATGTGTCAACCAGCAGGCAAACCAGATAGAAAGGGAACCATGATGCCACAGGTGCTATATATATGGTTCACCTGATTAAGGGGCTGGACCAAGGGAGGAGTTTACCTAAGGTTGCATTCAAGGCCAGCAATTAAAACCAACACTAGAAGCAATGCTCCCACTACACTATCATATAGGTAGAGAGGTGTCCTGCAATAACTTTCTTTTGAGCAGATATTTTTATTGTACAAGTTTTGCCTGATTAAAGGCACGGCTAACTTGACTGACAGGCTGGCACACTGTTGCTGTTAACAGGGAGGTTAAAGGTCTGCCTCAACTCCACTTCTTTGCTTGTTTCTCGATCGACCGAAAGTTAGGTTAAGTCAGCAACAGCCAACGATAGACTTCAAAACTCATCTTCCAAACGTGACGTCACTTAAAAGACATCAATGGTCCGAACACCCAGTCCAGTTTGGGTCCAACTGAGGTTTACACGCGAGAGAAAATCAATCCTCCATCCAGTATCAAGTGTGACTTGGTGTGATTTTGGTTGGATCAATATTTTAACATGTATTTTAAAAGTCCGGTTGTCGTCAGATTAACACAGTTGAACACATTTTTTACATCATGTTAACGCACTGATTGGTTGACGTGCATGTTTGGTGTGTCATTTGGTGGGAGGTGCTTAGCAGAGAGAGGTAGCAGAGGCAGAGCTATTTCCCCATTGGCTTGTTCAGATGACGTCAGCTACTTAAATTATTAATCATATTAACATTAGTTACCAGGGAGTTATTGTTAAGCAAAAACCCATAAAACTCTAACATTTTACTGCAGAAAGACAATATTATTTTATCCCAAGTTTAGAATTGGGATGCACACAGCAAGAACAACTAATCCCACCAACTTCCATGTAAATCAATATCCAAATTATAGTCTTATAGTCTAATTATAGTTTATGTAGTTGATCGTTGTAGTATCCATTCTGTCATTCCAAGGAAACACTACAGAAAGGTTGATAAGGAAAACAAAGCTGTGGTCATGTGACCTGCCAAGGGACTGCAGATGTTAATTAGTTTTAAGCTAACTCTGGTAAAATGCATCAAATGGTGACATTTATGTTGAATAATGTACAGGGTCCCTTTATAAATAAATCATTTTTTTAAAAAGGCCGACACAAAGCAAAATGGGAAATGAGGCATCAAGGGCTAATGCTACAGTATAGATTTTTATAAAATTCTGTAGTTAAGATAGAACATATTGAATATTGATGATAAAGTGCAGGTAATGTTTCATGATTAAGATTTCAGTCTTTAGGTGAGGCAATTCTTTACATTTCAACAGGTTGTTTTTTATTGAAATGGAGTTGGCCTGCCCAATAATGAGCAGAGGAATCAATAATTGTTTTTAATTCCGTGTGGATGCATTCATGCATAATTAATGGGAGGACAACTTGAGACCACACATCCGGTAAACCTGCATAATCAATCTGGACGAGCAGTCCAACTTTGCAATTCAGTGAAACGAAGCAGCCCATTCTAGACGCAGAGGCTTCCCCCATGCAGCAAAAGCTCGGTACATACAAAATACCATTAATGATTTAGTCATGCAAAGAATCTACTCAAGAAACTGTTTAAGCTAGCGATGTTTTATTCTTTAAACATGTCCATGTTGTTTCCAGTAACCTTTGCTGTATTAGGTGCGGTTCACCTCCTGTAAGGACACAATGTTTCACACAGGAGTTTAGAGACTACAGATCATTTCTAAATTCTTTAAAAGCTTTATTGTTATGATGGGGTTCAGAGTAGCAAGATCAAGTCAAAGCAACTTTATTTCTGTAGCACAATACATACACTGAGGCAATTCAAAGCACATGGCATTGGATGAGTCTCAGGTCAAACATTAAAGTGTACCAACCCCCATCTCTTTATGGTCTCTTCTCAGAACCAATTTTGCTCTGATTGACCAAATCAAGAAGCCTTTACAGTCAGAAGTTGTTGGTTAAAAAAGAAAGCTGCAGAGTAAAGCCGACCGAGCAGCATCATTTGTTGCTCTTGATTTGAAATGTCAAACTTATAAATCTGCTTGTACATGCTCAAGCTTGAGTCATACCTAAGCTACACATAAAAGTGTTTCTATATAAAGGTATGCCCTTGTAAAAGTGTTTTCCTGGGAAACTGCCAAGAAGTCAACTACTGTGAAAAAAATCTGTCATCCGAATATAAAACTGTTAGCTTTAGAAACGTGACTTGAGTTATTTGAGTGCTGATGACAAGCACCGATGTCTGTGCCTAACGTATAGTAGAGAAAAATAAAAAGGTATTTGGAAACCTTTTATTGAGAGCAGTCTGTAAATGGAGCCTTTTTACCTCCATACATGCCAGGTTTTCTGTTGTACCATCACACAGTGTAATTTTACAAGTGATGCAACACAAGAAAACATATGATAAAACCCTGTTCTGTGCTTCCACTCTCAGCTCTGTATAGATTATTGATTGTTTGGCATATCTTGTTTTAAGGCTCATTGCAGTGCAATCGCAGGCACTTTATCACTCTGCATGCTCTGACATGAATCCTTATGTATCTCAGTGATCTCTGGCTTAACTTGTGCCTGCAGAGGGCACACACCATTAATTACAGTATCTAACCTAAACAGTGCAGACAGATTCGATTAGAGAACTTTATTGATCCCCTGTGGGTGAAATTCATAAGACAGGCTACATATATCAGTATTGGATGATCAGATTGAAAGGACCATGTATTGTTCCACTGGAAATAGTAGAAGCTGTACAGAGGAGATGGAGATTAAGGGTTTGTGTGGTAGAAGGCTGATAGCATGATCAACTATTTGATTACTTGGAGAACTGGGAGCGCATTGACAGTCTGCAAAAGATAGTAAGGGTATTATTCCTTTGATGCAGTTTCTTTTTCATGTGTGACGTTGACAACAGGAATATTTTGATTTTCTTTATAGTGATGCAATGGCACCAAAAATGTGTGTAACTTATCTCAATTGGGGTGAGGTGAATCCTCAGCGTGCTTCTCTTTCTCATTAGGGCACAAGTATATAGTGTTAATTCAAAGTTAAATCTCATGCAACGTATACACACCTGCAAATCCTTCACATTTGATTCTGTTGGATAGTCATGTTGCTGGTTTAACATAACGTTAGGCTTATTCCAAACCAACATCCTGCTTTAGACAGCAATGATCCAGTAGAATGCAGCGAGCCATTAGTCATTGGTCCATGCACACTCACACAGCTGTCTGAGACGCCTGTGTCAGATTAGATTATGATACAGATACATCACAACCCGATGTAATCCAACATAATTTTGCATGAACTTACATCCACATTTCTTAATTTGCTGTAATGTTTAAACATGTTCAGCCTTTGGTTTTATTTATCAACATATTTTAAACAGCTGATGTTTTTTTGTCTAAAGTGCCACCCTTTAACCAGTAGGTGGAGCTACAGAGCACAGCAACATGCTGTCTGGCACACTCAGGCTTTAATTCTTTAATGTCAACTTCAGAAACAAACTTTGATTTCTTATCAGTTCCTTTGTGATTTTCTTTTATCTGCTGCTGAGAAAAGGTTTGGTGAATCTCAAACTACTCAGATTTTCTTGTGATGTTAGAGTTCCAAGTTTCCTTTGTGTAAAATGAAAGAGACTGGATACATGCTGTGGGAGAAAAGTCTTTCAGTCTCAAAATGTCAGCAAGTTCAAGAAGTGCGTCAGAGCACATTCATATATATTTTATATGGGGATGGGAATCAAGCACATTGAAAGTGTTGAAATAAGTTGCATAACCTGATATTAATACGTCCATTTTTATTTCAAAAATTCTCTCATGTTATTTTATGCTTCTATGAACAGAAAACCAAACATTAACAGTTAATGATAGGTGCACCAGTGTTGACTAAAGGATAAGACACTTTTACTAGCATCAGTGATTCTACTTCTTTGGTTCCAAAAGTGAGGGTCGGGACCCCTGGCAGTACCCCTGGTATCTTGGGCTTTTCACAGATCCTCACAGACCCACCTGTGTTGCTGCTTATCAAATATTGCATGTCCAGTCAGCGATACTTCCTAAACCTTGAGCATACTTGCATTCTAGCCTTTTTTTAGTTACTGTAGAATAATTTCATGGTTGTTTGGTTGTTCCCATAGGAAAATAAATTGTGGAGATCTCAAAAGTGTTTCATTTATGTCTCCTAGACAACAATGAGATCTGTTTGAAAGCAAAATGAGACTATAGCTTATGTCTCCTGTTTCTCATTCTTGCCTCCAGAAAAAAAGTTTCAAAAAGTCTCAGCTTAGTCTCCCTTTCAGTTCAAAAGGAGATCTGGTCCAAATCTGAAATGATTCTCAGGTATTTCTCAAGTGTTGTGACTCCTTTTGAGCTCAGGTGGAGAAATCGGGGAGCTCTCTCAATTGTCTCAATCTAACCTCATCCATTTGTTTTTGTCAGACTCAGTTTTTGTGTCTCAAGTTGAGCTCAGATGGAGCAAAGAAAGAGCCTGAGCTCATCTTTTCATGAACAGTTATAGTGCCCTGCAAAATTAAGATTTCAATGTAATTGTCCACAAACTTACAATTCTCATTAAAACATTTGAACCACTTCAAGATCAGCTATTTAGATGTCAAATGATCTCTTCTTTGACTTCACAGTCTGGTCCTTCCTTTACAAGTCTGTTTGGAACAAAACAACTTCACAAAGATTTAGTGGATTTGAGAGAAATTGCAAAAGATAGAGATTTCATACCAGGTATGACAGACCATTTATTTAAAATATGGGCCGCAAAAGGGCCGACCAGATTTATCCACATTATTACAATTAAAGGGGTGGAGTCTTTTGGGGCGCTGGTGGCCTAGTGGTCTAAGCGCCCCACATACAGAGGCTACAGTCCTCGTAGCAGGGGTCGCCGGTTTGATTCCTGGCTGGTTGACCATTTTCTGCATGTCTTCCCCCGCTCACTACTCCCCACATTTCCTGTCTCTCTTCAGCTGTCCTGTCAAATAAAGGCAAAAAGGCAAAAAATATACTTAAAAAAAGAGAAGAAAATGAGCCATTAATGAGATCTCTCATTTAAGTCTCAAATAAGACTCATGTCATGGTCTCAACTATTTCTCCTAGTGAATTTTAGGAGAAACTAATGAGAAACTAATGAGAACAATTTGAAACTTGAATGAGGCTGAAGTGAGAATCTCAATTTGGTCTCCGGAGACTTAGAAGAGAAAGCCTTGAGCAGGAACATTTTCCTCTGGGTTGTGTTCCTTTGTGTCTTTTCAATGTCTGTTTTTGGACAGACCTGTTTGTGCATGTGCGCGGCTGTTTGCATCGTTTAACCACCTTTAGGGACAGTGGGAGTCGCCAGTCTCTGGCTCATTTTAGAAAGTTTTGGACCCCTGTTATATTTAATATTATATTAGCTTAAGTAATTTAGATTTTCTTATTTTATTGCTTGAGACAGTTTCCTCTAATTAATAAAAAAAATGCTAATAAAAGTTTGAATTCCTGTCAGCTTACACTCTGAATATATCAAAATGTATCAGGAGACATGAGTCTGCTAAGAGACTGTGCAGGTCCATCCTCCCCTCTCTTACTTTGAGATGTCAGCCATCATGTCACCTCTGATGTATGAAAGGAGATTTTTTGTGCTAGTCTGACAACTTTTGGTCACTTTTTAGTTCCTACCTGACTTGCCACCTCCATATGTCTCAGAGCTCTCTCCTTCTGATCAAACGCTCTGCCTGACGTCTTCAGGCAGAACTCTGTGATCTGTTTCTTAGTCATGGCTGGAGACTTTGCTGCGAGAGAGCCACAAGACTTTTTAAGCGACCTGTTTGAGCTCAGTGCAAAGTCAGAACTCTCTTTAAATCACTCCTCAAGACACACTTTCAGAAAGCTGCTTTAAATTCTTGACCCTAATGCTGTTATCTGAGCTCTATTTTGGCCCATACTAATTTGTTTTGGCAGCTTGCTTTGTTCATTGTTTTTACATCCACATCTGATACCCCCTAATTGAAGGTCTTTTTAAGTTTTATCCATTGCTTTGTTGTCATTTTTTTTGTTCGAAAAGCAGCTTTTAATGTTGTTTTTAGAAAAAGGGCAAACAAAATAAAGCCAATTTTCCTCTTCTACGTGTTCTCCCTAGTACCAGTTGTCATTGTAATGTCGCTCAGTTGCAGAAACCAACTGCAGTGAAAATTAAAGCATCACAGCAGCCTCTGGTGCATAATTAGGCATTTGTCATCTCTATTTTTCCTCAGTGATTCTGCCTGTCAAGCAGCATTGTGACAGTGAGAGCATTGTTCATTTGCTGCTGGGAGACGATGTTTACTCATATCTTCACACGTCCTCCTTGAGCTTTTCATTAAATGTGATAAAATAAGAAGGTTGTGAAGCTTCCTTATAGGCTGGACAGAGTTTGGGATAGGGTTCAGTTTAGATTAAGTAGAGGGGGAATGGAAAGTTAATTAGTTATGAGAACCAGTTGTTCAGATTTATCAAAATATAAGGCATGATGTGTTTTTCTTCTTTTTATTGGCAGCATGTGAGATAGAAAGGGATTTAATTAATATCCCTGACATGGAGTAATTAATAAAAAGTGTTGGGTTTTTTTTACTCCCATGTGTTATGACTGCAAGCAGAAATCAGATTTCAATACTGATAAGGAATTCACAGTCTATATTCAGTATATGCATACAGATGCAGGGGCTTATCTTGCATCTGAAATCCTCCAATTCAGCCTGCTAACACCCTGAGGTGACAGACAGTTCTCTGCTCAAACTTCTTCTTTTTTCTCTCTGTTTGCTGCACACAAACTTCATCATCAACTTCAAAATGTATTTTATGATCATTTACAATCATCATTGCAAAATGATGCCCTAGTAAGCTCTTAAAAATGTAAATAATGTTATTTTAACTATCCTAATGCTGCAGAATATACACCTGTGCACATCTTGACTGCACTCGTACATTTTGAAAACAGTGTTTTGAGATCTTAATAATTTGACTGAGCTACTTTCCCTTGTATTGGAGTAACATTTGACCAGTAGTATCTTTACTTTGACTAGAGTAATGAAGTCATGTGCTACGTCCACCTCTGGTTATAATATCCTAGAAGTGGATATTTCTGAACTTACTTCTAATTTGCAGAACATTTTTTTAATGTTTAATGTACCTTTGGACAAAAAATTAAGCTGGAGCTCAAGATAACAAGCACATAAATGTCATTTTGAATCTGTAAATCTGGTAAAAAGTTTTATCTGTAAGCCCTTTTTTCTTTTCTTGAACTGATTTGATAAAAATAAGACATTTTCCCATTTGGACGAGGATGAAATCAACACAAGTATTATGTGAGACTGACTCCTCTGGAGAAATTCTAAGAACGCAATCATAGAAAGGTTCTGTTGTCAAGATGTAAACCAGGGAGATTCACTCTTAGTTTGCATGTGTATGTTTTAGACTGGAGCCCATGTTTCTTTCTGTTTCATTAAAGTCTGTCACCCTGAGAATAAAAGAAAAATGACCTGAATCAATCCGAGTGTGCTCTGAGGATGAACATGCACTGTTTTTCATTGTGCTCATTAAATAGTGTCCATTGAATTTTCCTGGAAGAACACTGTTATGCAACAAAACAAACCTTTGTATGTGTAACCACTGTTCCAAAAGGAAGTCATGAATGTATGTTTCCTTAATGCAATCACACAGATAAAGAAAGCTTGAAAAGAAGGCGTGTGCTCAGATCCTCCAGGAAGTCAATGAAAAAGCTGTACAGATTTATTAAGGAAATAAAAAACGCACTGTGTTTTACAAAATTATTGCAACCCCCATTACATTCACTAAACCTCTGAGTGAAACATTTACATAAAGAATAGAGTTGCATGCCACTGGTTAGCTTGCATGACCTTATCCTTGACTTGTAGACAGCACTTCAGAGTGATCCTTTGAGTATAATAATAACATCACTGTGGTATGCAAACACTGCACAGAGACAGATTGCATTCATTTTTGACATGTTGATGCAACTGCCACTTAAAGGGTCCACAAGGTTCAAGTTGATGCCAGCAGAGAACAGACAGAAAAACAGGTTGAAAGTAGTGTTTAAAGTCTCTGGTGTGAAAGGGCCTGCAGCAGATATTCACATAAAGCATTCTTGGTGCAATCGTATTCAGTAGTGCAGCTGTACAACATAAAAAAAAGTAAAGGTTCGAAATGTAAACAGTTCCATTGTAGACACAGGACTAAAGGCCAGCTACACAAACAGAAAACCTTAAGATTCAAATGGTTGGTAACAAATACCTGAGTTTTTCACAAACAGCCTGTGAAGATAAAGTCTGATATTGGACACTATTTGTTTTTGTGTATGAGGTTTCCAACTCTATGAATGAATTTCTCCAGCTTATTTTCATGGTGCCCTCGTGCATGCCGGCTGAGGTGGTGATCGGCAAACTCTACTTTAGGAAGGACTTTAATTTTCTCCTGGGAGCTTCCAAAGCTGTGTGAGGTGCGCAGAGGGGGTTTCTTCTCCAACGAACAGAAAGGCTCAAACCTGCTGTACAGGCGACTATCAACACTGCGCTCTTTGTTCCAGCTTGCTGTGTCATTGCTGGTCCTTGTGCTTTTGTCAAGACTGGCAGGAGTAGTTGTCCTGGAAAGGGTACTTCGCTGCTCCTCAGTCCCAAATCGAGGTTTCGAAGTCTTTAAATGGTCATCTTCCAGCTGGTTTCTCTGGAGTCCTGAGGAGGACCTCACAGAGCTGGTTGTGCTGTGGTAATGTCTTCCTCCTCCATGTGACATCTCATCCTCAGCTGTTAAAGTGTCTGTACTTGTACCCGACTTCCAACTCTGTGTCTCCAAATTACTCATTGAACTTTCCTTTTTCTCTGGTATGTGCAATAGTGATTTTATTTTCTTGGTGCTCTTCTTCAGGAAATGATGAGAGCCGTGGGATTTGCTTGTTAAATCCTTGCTATTCAGATCCAGATCTGCTGCAGACACAGTCCTTAACGGCGGTTCCTGCCAACTGGGAGTACTGGGGCTTTTAGTGCTTGTGATGCTCTTAACATCATAATGAGACACCGACCTCTGATCCTCATTCAGATTCGACACATATCCACCATTCTGTGCATTGATCCCTGTTGTACTTCTGTTAGCCTGCATCCTTGTGTAAGCTCCGTATATGTGAGGTGAGGGCTCATGTTTGTACTCTGTGTTTGATCTCGGATCTGCCACACTGTGCCTCTTGTTCCAGCTGTCAGTCCCAATATCAGGGTTTGTGATCATGTGTCCTCCCTTAGGTCTACCGAGACTAGAATACACAGACTGGTAAGAGTTGTTTCTACCTGGAACAAAGCTTGGGTTATTCCTGTTTTCTGCCCCTGATGTTGGATTCCACTGCATGGACGAGTAGTGCAAAGGAGTGTTTTGTGCTGCGGAGGAGTTGACATGAGTGGAAGAGTTGTTGATGTGCCTGTTTGGCTCCATTTGCTCTGGTATTGTGGACCTGAAAGCAAGGGAAGTCCTCAGCCTCCCCTGCATGAAGGAGTTAGCTTTGTCCATTGGTTCATGCTGGTCCAAATGGTCACTAGATTCCCCGTATGGGACTTCAGAGTTTTTGAGGTAGGACTCAATCCTCAAAGTGCGCATGAACGACTTTGATGTATTCTCCAATGACGGTATGTTCTGTTGCATTGACGTAATCTGTTTGTCATTGCCGCTGTAAGACTGACGCAAGTTTTGGCCTCTGTACATCTGTGGCATGTGCACATAATTGTCCATGGGGTAGTTGTTTATTCCATTCCCTGCTTCTCGAGAGACATTCCAGTTGCTGGCTCTGGGCCTGATGTTCTGAGGCACATATCCATCTTGTCTCTCTCCAGCATAGCTGTGCCTTTTCAAGAAATCCACGGCCTCTGTGGACTTATATGGGGACACCTGGTTTAGGCCACTGATCCCGTTGTCCATCAAAGGCCCAAGCCTGTTGGTTTCCTCTTCAAAGGGCCTCTCTTCAAAGTCTCTCGTGCCCAGCTTCCTCTCACAGGTCTTCCTGTAGACTGTGTCCAGTGTGTGTCTTAGTTGGTCCCTCCGTTCAATTTTCTGGGCAGATTGAGAGTTAGGCAGGATGGGTCGCCCGAAGGATCCATTGCGTTGGAGTGAATCGGGATAAAGTTCGACTGGAACCGTTGAGCGGGCGTAGAGAGTTCGAAACTCCTCATCGTAGGACTTCACCAGATGTCCTGTGATGACCTGCACCATGCTCAGATTGATCTTTTCAAACGACCAAGAGAGGCTGCAAACAAAAAACACATGTATTCATTTATTATAGAAAAAGGCCTTCAGGTGTTGTTCATTTGAATTTGTCACCAGTTTAATCTAAGGTTTACTTACATGATGCAAAGTAGTTATTTGAAAAGCTTACACTTACACCTTAAGTAGGCAAAAACCATGAAAAAGAAATTGATGACAGGCATTTTCCTGAAAATGTCAAAGAGGTCTGCTTTCTAAATACAGTTTACACCTCAGTGATCTCAGCCACAGCTCCTCTTAAACTGCAGTTTCATTTACCTGTATGATCCATACACGGCTGTGTGGCAGTCGACTATAAGAAACCGCTGCTCCAATGCTCCGTGAAATTTCACTCCTGATTGACAGAGGTAATCCTGACCCTTCACAGTGCGTACCCTCATGTTCTGTGGGCAGAGCAGTGACAGGAAAATGTCAGCAAAGATATCACAGCAGAAGGTAATGAGCCTGTCAATCATCTCAAAAACACCCGAGGAGAATATGTACTGTGCAGGTTGCATCATTCTGAGGATTTGAAACGCTTAGTGTTTACTGAGCTGCTGTACCTGTTGGTGCTGGCATGTGATGTGTGCTTAATGGACAGGGTGTGTTTGAACCTCATGCATCTCTTGCCCAGATAAATAGTTACGACCCACCCAAAACAGGAATAACCAGGTCTGGATTTTGTAAAAGGCATTTGTCAGCTATATTAAAGAGACAAACAGACATTAAGAATGCAAACAGTTTTTTAAAAAAATCTGCCAATCATTACCTGTGAAGCCACCTGCCGCTTCTTTCTATCACTGCACATTACTCAGCACTTAAAAGCTTGTTTGCACTTCTGGTTAGACGCTTAATGGCATTTTGTGGTTCAGTATTTGTTCATGTGTAATGACAAACTTTAGTCTAATCTGATCTGATGAAATCTAATCTAACGTATTGTAAAGTAATTTCATTTAATCAAACCTAATCTTTTTACACATCCTCTTTATGTAATCACCAAATCAAAGCATAAAACTGACAGCTTCTTTTCTCTTGTGCTCTGAGCTAGAGCTTTGGGGGTGCTAGGTGCTAGGTTGTTGAGTTATATCACCCTGTTAGCATTTTTTAAGCCAACAATCCCTTGCTGTGGCCTTGTTGCACCACATCATTTACCACACAGACATAAGAGTAGTATTAAGGGGCGGCGGTGTGGCTCAGCGGTTACATGACACACCTCATGACAGACACTGCGGAAGCTGGTGGCCCAGGTTCAATACCTACCTGAGGCCTTTCACTGCATGTTATTCAACTCTCCTCTCTAGTTTCCTATTCTATCCACTGTCCTCTGCTCATTTTCAGATTGTTTATAGGCCCTTTAAAAGTTCTAGTTGAGCTTTATGTGATTTATAGTTAAAAAAAATCTTTACCTGCTATCTCTAACTGGTATCTTTGAAAACCCTAATTTCAGCCTCTTACTGAAAGGCTTCATATCAGCTACTGTGCCTTTAAGGCCTCCCCAGCGTTCCTGAAGCCAGCACTCTTGAAGCCTCCCTCACTGTTGCCTTGCTTCAACATCTTCGTTATGAGTTTACCAAGTTTCTCTATTTGAATAGACAAATCATGCAATATGGACGTAAGTTTTGGACCCTGAATCTGACCGAAAAGTTTGGAAAGGGACAAAAAAAAATCCCAAGCAATAAACAATAGAGCAGTCCTTTTTTTTTTAAGGTATGTTTTATGTTTAAAATGTTTTTCTAAGGACATTCATGGTGCTTTCATGAATAGAGCAAATTTCATGTCCCAGTTGCTTAGTTCTCATGTGGCTTTTTGAACAAGCCGTTCATGGCACCTATACAGTCTCAACTTGGGATCACTCCAACACATGTTTCCATTGCACCTTGAATCTTGTCCCATGCTTAGAGTTGAAATCCAACATTTCAACTCAATATTTGTTTGTAAAATATGGAAAAGCACAACACCAGATCTTAAAAAGTGTGATATCAGTCCTCACACCTCAGTCTCAATGAGGTTTCAAAAAAAATGTTAGCCTTGATAGTTTCTCATTTTTTAGTCTCTATTTTATTTTATGTTGTTCTTATTTTTAATTTGTATTCTTATTATTTTTATTATTATCATTATTATTATCTTCCCCTAATATGTCTTGCCATTGTTTCATTTCTCATTTCTTTCTTGTTTTCAATCGCTGTAAAGCACTTTGGGTTGCATTTCATTTGTATGAAAGGTGCTATATAAATAAAGCTTGATTGATTGATTGATTTTAAAGTAACCCAGGCACAAAATCCAAGACTTGTATATGACTATCCAAAATATGTTCCTCTTTAAATGATGGAATCAATAAAAATGGTTATGATGGAGAAAGTCAAAAAGGTATATGAAATCAATACTCACTCTGAGCTGTTGTATTTTCACGTCCTGATTTTCCACCATAGTCAGGAAGTTTTTCAGATGGTACTCATCTAACAGGATGTAGACTGGGATTCCTCGTAGAGATGCATCCACAGCTTCTTTGAATATATCCACATCAGTGAACACGTCCATCACGATGCCAATGACCTGCAAGGAAAAAAGAAATCATGATCAGGTCATAAAAGCAGAGTGATATAGTCTTCACATTTCTGATGCCTCTTGTAGAAGAAATGCACATCATTTATGAGCATGAGTAGTGAAGTACACCTTGTGTTTTTGTCTATAGCTGCTAATCATTATGGACAGGAAACAGACAGCATATACTTTATTCAGGTAACCAGTATGATTTCTACCTGAGTCAACAGAAAGTTACAGGAGACACATGGTGGAATATTTTTCTGAAGACAACATACTAAAACTAATTGTCCTGTTGTCACAACGTGTCCCTGTTATTTAATTTCACTTTTGGGCTTCAATAAAAGTGAATCCTGATATTGAGCCGTTTATAAGTACTGGATTTAATATTGCAGCAACATTCATACTGTGAGCTCTAATGAACTCACATCCTGTAATAGTACATTTTGTTTAGAGCAATATCTTCCCTCTGAATTTCACGTGGAGGAGTTTCCTCTTAAGAGAAGTCTGTGACTGAGATGATTTATGAGAAACAAGGATTTTAATGATGTATGCAAGCAATTGTTTACAGAGAAATTTTTGAAGCCTTTCAAATTTCTGATTTGACAGACGCGAGACGTTCCCTGCTGTTGAATCCTGGACTTATTTACCCGCTTTGGTTTGAATTACTTTACACAGCAGTGGTCGTTATTATGGGGAAGTTCGAAAGGAGGCAATTAGCACTCTGTAAGCCGTGAAAAGAGATGAAGCCCTGTATTTTTGTTTCTCTGAAGACCTTTCCCCGTCAGTCTTTTGCTGTGTAATTTGATTTAATTAAGCGCTGTTGGAGCAGTAAAAGGTTGTAACAATGCAATGGAATACTAATCCCCTTCTAACCACAATCATTTTGGGCTTTGAAACTTCTTTATGATTCATTCTGGCACAACTTGAGAAGTAACTGAATCACTGTGTGAATGATATGACTCTTCACACTGGTTCCCACACTGTCTTCTCATAACGATGAGTTGCAAAACCAGATCATGACCTTAACAACTCCTTCTGACACTCCTTGTGACTGCAGATTTAGAGGAATCAAACTCCCATGTGCTGCCTTTAATACATGACAGAGCAGCCTTTTCTCAAATGAGGCAGAAAAGCAGAACGCCTCAGACAATTTGCTGCTCAGGTTTGAGGGACTGATCACCAGACATCTCAGCTCATGAGCAATTTTTGTTTACCTGTCTTGCTTCCTGGATTCTCTTCCGGATCACCTCTTTGATGGTGGGGCTGTTTTGTCTCGCTGGATGAAAGAGCAGGTCTATATTAGTCTGTAGATTATCATGCATGACCTCCGGCCACCCTAAGTCCAAATCTGGCGTCTCCACATCCGAGTTGACGGGCCAGTACGTCCCTGAGGATGATTGGGTGTCCGCCGGTGAAGCATTGATTTCTTCCTCTTGATTCTGTGGGGGTGGCTGTTCTGCATATTCAGTTATGAAGAGAATCTCATCTTCTGATAAAAAGCTCCCGACACGTTCCCCCTTGAGGAACTCCTGGTATTTGTCTCTGCCGCCGCTCACCAGGCGATCGATGGCCAGCCGATAGGTCTCCTTATAGTGGGGTTGGATGTAATCCTCTTGAGGCTCCCCTCTTAAGGACGAAAGCAGGGAAAAGTCTTGAGATCCCATCCCTCTGGATCGTTTCAGAAAGACCTGTCATGGAAAATAGAAATCAATGAAATTATGAGAGGGTGGAAATGCTGTAAAACTGTCTCCTAATGAAGAATAGTCATATGTGGTGTACATTATGTAACTCTAATCCTAACCACAACCTTTTAAACAACCACAGTGAAATCCACAGTGGGGTTGAATTGTTAACAGAGCTTTTGAAGGTGGGAATATAAGGAAGCTGTTTGGATGTTTAATGATAAGATTAATGAGAATTAAAGAAGGAAGTGTTTGCAGGTTAATGAAAAGCTGACAAGCAGTTCCTGTGAAACACAGAGAATCAAGGCTTGGTTTTAAAGTAGATAAACAAGTAACAGGAGAACAGCCTGATTAATGAATAATTGAGCTACACTGCAAAAAGTCAAAATCTTACCAAGTGAAATGTTCTCATTTTTAGTCAAAATGTCTTCTCCCACTTGATTTAAGATACATGTACTTAACAAGTAACATTTGAGCAAGATAGAGGGACTTGTTTTAAGACAATGTATCTTAAATATCTTGTTAAGTCAAACAATCTTGAAATGATCTTGTTTTGAGCTGTAATTTAGAAGACACAAGGTTTATTTTACATTTCATACATTTTTCAAGCTGAGATCTTATTTGTAGAAGACGGATCATCTTGATTTAAGACAAACCCTTTACCTGATTTAAGTAAATGCATTTTATTGGAGAATATATTAGAAAACAGCTCCATTTATAAAATAAATAAATAAACACATGTTATTTTTTTAAGGTTGGGTTACAGTTTTCAGGCACTGTTTCTTCTAAATCAGAAAAAAATATACGTCCTCAAACTACATGCACACAATGAAACACCTCCTTTTGAGCATAGCTGGCTTATCCTAAAAAACAACATGACTGAATATTAGTATATCCAGCTCACTATGAGAAGACATTATATCTCAAAATGCTCAAATTAAACTTTGTAATCTCATTTCAAGTACAAGATGGTGTTAAACCTAGAGAAGTGCCACTATAATACAACTCAAACTAATGTGAATATATCTCAAATGAAGAAGTTGACATGAAATGTATGAGTGAGACAACCTCTTTGTGAGTGAAGAAATACTAATTGTTAGCATTCCTGGCTTATTCTGAGACATTAAGCTTTAAAATACTGGTAAAATGATGCTTCAAATAAGTTTTCCCTGTTAATTTTAAGATCACAGTTTTCTAAATATTACTTCTTATTTTAAGAAATCTTACCAAGCAAATTTTCACTTGTTCTATTGGCAGATTTTTTTTTTGCTTATTTCAAGGTAAAAGTACCTTGAAATAAGTTTTTTTGGTTTGTTTTTGGAGGGGCATTTTTTCCAGTGTAGTGTATCATTTCTAGACTCAACAGAAGATCAACAGAACACTCAACCTGAGAGACACATCCTGTTGTTATTTAGCAGATAGATGAGACACATCCTGTTGTTATTTAGCAGATAGATGACACACATCCTGTTGTTATTTAGCAGATAGATGACACACATCCTGTTGTTATTTAGCAGATAGATGACAGGTCACATTGTTTTTCAGTAGCTTCACATGACTTTGTGTACCTTTTTGTAAAGGTTACTGTGTTTGTTTACTTTGGGATTGTGTATACCACAGTCGGTACACACAATCACACCTAGATACACAGTTTGGTAGTCCTGTAAGACGCCTCTGTGTGAGAATATGCTGATAGCAAAAACATAGAAATGCAATCTCTGTTACACTTTCTTTAACATCCTTAAACCTGCTAATTTAATGGATTAAGAAGTTTTGTCTCCAACAAGCCTCATCATGTAAACTGACGCATCATTAAGAGACATTGAACCTGTTCACATTCAGGATTTAAAGCGTGACAGCTAGTGCAATGCCAAGGGGCAAATGTCACCGCTGCACCTGTAACGTAGCTCCGAGTTAAGGTGGGGTAATAAAGGCAATCCTGTTTGTGAAGAAGTAAACAGCTCATGTGTCATTTCAGTACTTTCAATATATGTGAAACTAAGCTGGATGACATAAGAGGCTAAACTTTAAAGATTTAAGTGTAGATTCTGCAACTTTTAGAGTTGACTTTTGACTTATAAAGTTGTGAAGACTGAGTACAACTTCAGTCACAAGCCTCTGAAAGAAGTCTGTAAGAAGTATTTAATTTTAATGTTAAAGGAGACAAAACCAATCATTTCTTTTTAACTTCAAACACTAGAATCTCAATACATACTCAATCTAAGACAATACAAAATATTCTCTCATAACTTCTATCACAGATTCTTCTGGACCCCACCAGCTGAAAGCAAACATATATTACAGTCAGACAGAAACGA
The DNA here is from genome assembly GCF_009762535.1 of Notolabrus celidotus. Taxonomy (NCBI): domain Eukaryota; kingdom Metazoa; phylum Chordata; class Actinopteri; order Labriformes; family Labridae; genus Notolabrus; species Notolabrus celidotus. The sequence goes on from NC_048275.1 coordinate 9,293,715, forward strand.
GTCATATTTCAAACTTCACAGAAGGACGTGTTCTCTGTCATATGTGACACGCCTGTAATGTCTGATGAGCAGAGAAACAAGTTTACTTTGTCACTTTAAAGCGCTGTAAAGCTGCTTTATGGGAAAGTTTGTGTTACAGGTGACTTTAACTACAGGTGAATATGTTACAGTTCATAACAAGGCGCAGTCGTCCTTTATTCTGTATTTGCAGACAGCTTTTTAATGGACTGATAAGCTCACATACGTTTTAAATATCATAGAGCCTGTGAAGCCAGCCTGTGTGTCATTGAAATGTCAAACTCTGTGCCATAAAATGCAGCTTCTGTCTTAACACTTGAAATGAAAAGCTACTGTGCACGTCCCGATCTTGTGTTAATAGCCAATTCATATTTACAGGTTTTACTTCAGACCACTTGCTGTTCAGAGTCTATATTTCAAACCAGAAGTACTTGATATTCTCCCAAAGTCTCTGCACGTCTTCAACAAGGTTTTAAAGGCACAGTAAGCTTCTCACAAACACATCATTGAACTCTCAGCAACAGTCACTTACATTCAGATAGTGAATTTTGTGAAAATCCTCTTGACTGCTCCCAGAGTATCCCTCCCAGGACTATGTGTGTTCAGTTTATGGTCAATATTTAGAGGAGCTGCTGTCTAGCAGCTGAAGGCACAAAGACAAGGAGGTGTCTCAACATGATAAGCAGTTTGCAGATGGAGGGTGTGGATTCCAGTTTTGACATGCAAAACAGCCAGGCTCGAAACTTGCTCACAGGCAGCCATAAACCTGTTTGAGATGTGAAGCCACTCCCCTTCTCTCCCAGGGACAAAGTTCACTCAGAAGAAAATCAAGATAATGACGGATATAAAGAGGCTTTGATGAGCACCTCTGCGTTAGAGGCACTGGAACTCATTGTGTGGTGACATTTGAATATCTTGAGCTGTTATAGTGGACTAAAGTGGTTCAGAAGACCATTTTCATTTTCTGCTGCACTCACTTAAAGCTGAAGCTCTTCCTTCAGAAGTGGCTGAAATATCAGGGTGCAGCTGTGACTGCATCTGTTGGGAGCAAACACATGCTTCTAAATGTACATACCCAGACGTTTAGCATGTAGACAAGATGGAGATGCACTTCTTTCATTCACTTTTACTCCTTTTCATGAAATCTTGCTTGCAGGAGGGTGTAAAAGCATGCCGGTGACATTTTGCATTCTTGCACCCTGTCTGGCCAGCTTTCTCTTAGCCTCTTGGCGAACCGGCTCATTATGATTCATCTCACATTTTCACTGCAAAAAGCTGCAATTACCCGTCACTTCAGCTGACCATGAGTATTTGTTAAGAAAAAAAAAAGGGTCAGTTTGAGGCCTTTATAGTAAATGGAAGAATCTTTGGGAGATGTTTATGTATGCATGAATATCTGTTTGTGTATTACTTGTGCACAGATTCATGCATCATTTCAAGTTCTGTGCTCTTAAAATTAAATCAATTGTTAATCATTCAACATTTGTGTTTCGTAAAGATTGTTCTCTCTATTTATTCATGTTTAAAAAAGGTTTATTTTGGGGCTTGTATATCTTCATTGAGAGATAGGAGAGTGGAAAGAGAACGAAGCTGGGATATGACATGGTGTGAAGGGCCACAGGTTGGAGTCAAACCTGTACATAAAAAAAAAAGCTGGGTTTCTTTATGAACCCAAATGAGCCTGTCAGCTCATTGTTCTGGGTTCTTGCAAGATAATTGTGTCACTTTAGAGTAACCCAGCTGCTTGATCACAGTTTAGTCACGCTCAGTGACTGTCTAAAGGCGTCACTTCATTTCCGCTCATTGTGAGCTATGAAGCCAAAAGACTGCCTGCATGAGCACTGACAGATTGCACCGGTGCAGCCAAGGAGGGGAAGATTCACATGACTGAAGTCATATCTGCACTGTAACCAAAACACAAATTCAACTTTCCAATTAGTAAAAAATAAGATCCACAGCAGAACAGATTCTGGTGTGGATTTGAAGCAGACAATCAAAGTTCTGGAAAATGTAATGAACTATCACCAACACCAAGCACTGCACCTTGGGGGACAGATTCTTTACCATCGCTGTCCAAACTCCCAGGAATACTTTCTCACCAAACATCCGCAACTCTGACTCTCTTCACTCATTTAAAAGTCAACTCAAAACTTACTTCTTCAAAAAAGCCTAACACATGACCTCTACTCCCTCTCCACCTCTTTTTCTTTGTATTTTATTTATTTCATTTTTATTTTTCACACTTCATATAAAGCGTCTTTGAGTACTTAGAAAAGCGCTATATAAGTCCTATCAGTTATTATTATTAATTACTTACCTCGCTCTCATCTGCTAGCATAAAGGAGGCTGATCTATACTGCAGCCAGTCAGCAGAGAGAGCACTGGCTTCACAGTCAGTGAACACTTGTGGCGCCTATTTTAATTTACAGCCTATGCTTACCGTCTAACAGGACAATCCAAATCCATAGCTGCAAGGTAAACTTTGTGTCAGCTGTCAACTTTCGGCTCCTTTATAACTGAAGGAGCAAATCACTCTTCTCTGAGCAGTTAAAGACAAAGTAAAGAAAAATAAAATGACCAAATAACCAAAACAAACAATAGCTGAAGGCAAAAGAGGAAGGACAACAGAAAGAGGCAGACAGAAAGCAAACTTATGAGATGGGAGTTCAAGGTCAACACTGAGGCTTTATTATTGTCAGACCACATTTTCAGTGGCTGGAAATTAGCTGGCAGCCATCTTTGCATCATGCTATTGTTAGGCGTCCTGTTTAGGAAGAGATATACTTTTCAGTCAACCTAGATGAAGTTGTTTCTCACTCAGCTCTTTTAGGGTGTTGGCCACCTGCTTTAAGGGCTAACCCCCACAAAAGTCTATTAGTCCTGTAGTAAATATTTCCACTGCTGACATGCAAGACTGAACGGATACAGTCTGAGCGCTGTGTGATGCAATCACCTGTTGTCTTTTGTAAAGGCTGCTACAGCAAACCTTTAACAAAAGCACAACCCACGTACAATCTTTGGTATGAGGCGCCATTTGTAAAGTTGTGCACAACGAAAATAACAGCAACATTTCTCCACATTCAGCTCCAAAACGTCATAAAACTGTAGAGTGAATTTTTAAAAGTCACTTTTTTTTATCACATTTAGAGGAATATTTGTGATCTTCTTCACATTTAATTTTGTTGTGAAAATTATATTAAGTTAAAATAATTGTTAAATCCAAATACTAAATATAAATATAAATATTTAATCTAAATCTAAATGTTCAATATAAATCTAAATGTTAAATATAAATCTAAATATTAAATATAAATCTAATGTTAAATACAAATCTAAATATTAAATATAAATATAAATGTTAAATAAAAATCTTAATATTAAATCTTAATGTAAATGTTAAATATAAATATAAATGTTAAATATAAATGTAAATGTTAAATGTTAAATATAAATATTAAATATAAATATAACTATTAAATCTAAATCTAAATGTTAAATATAAATATAAATATAAATTTTAAATAAAAATCTAAATGTTAAATATAAATCTAAACGTTAAATATAAATATAAATATAAATTTTAAATAAAAATATAAATGTTAAATATAAATCTAAATATTAAATCTTAATGTAAATGTTAAATATAAATATAAATGTTAAATATAAATATAAATGTTAAATGTTAAATATAAATATTAAATATAAATATAACTATTAAATCTAAATCTAAATGTTAAATCTAAATCTAAATGTTAAATATAAATCTAAATGTTAAATATAAATATAAATGTTAAATATAAATATAAATATTAAATATAAATATAAATATAAATGTTAAATATAAATATTAAATATAATTATAAATATTAAATCTAAATCTTAATGTTAAATCTAAATATAAATATTAAATATAAATATAAATGCTAAATCTAAATCTAAATCTAAATGTTAAATAAAATCTAAATGCTAAATATAAATCTAAACGTTAAATATAAATATAAATCTAAATGTTAAATAAAAATCTAAATGTTAAACATAAATCTAAATGTTAAATATAGATATAAATATTAAATATAAATATAAATGTTAAATATAAATATGAATGTTAAATATAAATCTAAATGCTAAATCTAAATCTAAATCTAAATGTTAAATATAAATAAAAATCTAAATGCTAAATCTAAATACTAATGTTAAATCTAAATGTACATTCTTATGACCATTTTTAAGATGAGAAATGTTGCCGTTATTTTCGGTGTGCAAAACTTTACAAACTGCGCCCCATAATTTGGTGCTCAGTTGCTTTGAAGAGTAAATACTCCAAAAAAAAAAAATCTCATCTCAAATGTGCGTTTTCAACCTACAAACCCTAAATCTCCTAGGTGTTTCATGCATAACTTTTGTTAATAGTTGAGCATTTTAGCATTTCATAATTAACAAAAGCATTGATTTCATTGTCCTGCATATGAAATACAACCCTCACCTTGCTGCTGGCATAATTATACAAGTCTGTGTTGTGAAACTCATTTCTAGACTTAATGAAACATTAAAATGTGAAGACAACATGCAGGTTTCTATGAATTATTCACAGAAAGTTTTAACAACTGGCAGAGATTTTTTTATTGGACATTCATTCATTCACTCTTATAATGTTTGTGTTTGTGTTTTGTCACCTCTGCTCTCCAAAACAAATAATGCTGTTACGCACCATAACTCCTGCAGGGCAGCAGTGTGAAAGGAAGAATGTTATAACCTCACAGTCGTAAAGGGAATTTCTAGTTTGGTTGTCAGCCAGCATCAGTGACAAAATCTCCTCAGCCCTCAAGCGCTTTTCAGGTCAGCCCACGTTTCAATCTTAAAGCTCCACATAACATTTTGTTAAATGACACCAGTCAGCCCACTTTCTGTAGAATTGTAGCATAAACACACAGACACACACGCACTGACCTGGACATGAAAATGCATTCTGAGCAGGTGGTTATGTTTCGGAGAAGACAGTTTCCCACTCACTGTAGTCATAAATTCTCAAAGGTATAATTATATATAAGGTATGTATTACGCTAGAAGAGGGAACTATTACTTCTAATGTGTGCCAAAGACAATGCAACAGAAAGCTTTTAAAGTAGCACAAAGACTGCAAACCAAGGGGATGAAAACAGCTATCAACACCTTACATCTTATGTACCTTGTCCACGCACTAAATATAACTTTGCATCCAATTTTCTGCAAGAGAGCCATCAAGTGTTTTCCAGACTGTCAGATGACTCCTTCAAGGCTCCAACAGAGTAAGAGTGAACATAGTACTCGGCCCTCATCTTTCTAATTTATCTGCACAGTGTTTAATCAGTACCAACATTCATTAGACTCTGAGACGATGAGAGGAACATGTTCCCTCTCAATCTGTCAATCATAAGCTGAAAGATCAGTAATAGACAATTAATTCATTTTAATCTTTTTTCTTAGTTTTTATCAATAATTAAATCTTAGCAGCTAAATCTAATGAATGCACACTACATATGAGATGTCACTTATTATTTTCCTGACAATTCTTTTGTGTCGAACACAGAAAACCGAGACGTCCTCAGGAAATTAAATCCACCCCATCCGTTACTGGACAAACGACAATAACGCCAAATACTTTAATTAGATTAAATTAACGAGTTAAAGTGGATTGCATTATATTGCTTGCCCCCTTCTCATTTAATGAAAGGTTCTGCAGAGGAATATTTTCATACAATCATGGTTTCTTGTTCAGTTTTGGTATTTAAACACTCTCTGTTCCTTTATCAGGACAGACAGGAGCATGTCTGCAGTGCTGAGAGCTCCGCCTCTGGAGAGCTATAAAGAACAAGATATCTACAGCTTTGTTTAGCTGCGTCTTGAATCTGGGTGTGTGAAGATAGAGTAACGTATGTACTCAGACACGGGGAGTTTTCTCTTCCTGGAGTGATCTCCCTGTGAGTCACCTTTTGTGACACCCAATCCCTGCTCGGCGCAGTCGTCATGAACGGTTCCTCGGGCTGTTCTTGTCTCATGCTGGCAAGTCTGAGCAAGAAGCATGTCGTTTCATCGTCATGAGGAGCTTTAAATAAGTGAGACAGAACGAGATAAAGATCAGAATGACTCAGATCATTAAGTTAACTGCATATAGTCGGCATCTCAAGGGACTGATTTCTGTTCTGTGAGAAAAAAAAAAGGTTTCCAGTTAGAAATAAACCGGCTGAGGTCACATAACAAGACTCTTTGTTCCATAACATGATTCACACCTTCATCCTGCATCATTTAAATCAACACTATGGATGATTTAAGTATTGTTAAAAAGGAAGCGCCATGGCACAATCACATTAAAGGTGTCACTAGAGGTGTCTGCTGATTTAAATTACAGGTTTGTCTCTTAATGCATCACTCAAATGAGGCAAACAGCTGAACACAGGAAGGAGAGCTGTTTGACCTGTTTATTAGACGGCTAACAACAGCTTGTTTGGTTTGTTTGATGGGAAAGGTTTTAGTGTGCAGAACAAGGAAGTAATCAGTGTGGTGAGGCCGCAGCAATCAGATATAATACCGCCATACAAATTGCAGCCACAGTTCCTTAAATACATTTATACAAAAGATATGTCAGAAGAGGGGAGCAGTTGTACCCAAGACCAGCTTCCTCACAGTCCAGAAAGATGCAATGCAATGAAACCTGGATTCATCATCCCACATCTGCGACTAGTTTGAGTTTTTTATTACATTTTCAGGATTGAATTAATAAGCAGGCCAAAGCTTACAACAAACAGGTCTGTTTAGATCATGATAATGTCACTGATTATTGACTGCTCTCCATCCCACTACTGTCATGCTGCACAGTCTGCTCTGCACTCCCTGATTTCCACCAACATGCCCAAAAACACACCTGACTGGTTTTAATTTGTTTAATCATTCCCATGAGTGTCACTTAATTAAACATTACAAAAAGTTAATGTACAGGTAACAAATGATTGTTCAGTAAATGTCCGGCCAGGTTTGGGAGGAATTTGCTGACCAAAAAGAGTTAACTTAATGTTTAACTTCATGCAGCGCTACATTAAAGCTCAGAGGTGATAAATCCAACAACTTTGTACAAACTCAGTTGATTCCTGGATCTGGGGTTACAAGAATAAAGAGCTGGCTATAAGAGTCTGAAGTTATACTCTGTGTTTCAAGCTAGAATTTCCTGGATGGTTAACCCATAATCAAGAAATCACCCATCATCAAACATGGCAAACTACCCACCATCTTTAAAGATCAAGCTAACCCCAAAAGTAATGGACAAGTGTTTTCCTCAGTATGACATGCAGCTGCACATAGCAAAACTGCAAAGGTTCATATTCAACATGATGCTGCACTGCAATCTATGCATTAACAAGAGGTCCACGTTGAAGTACAGCTTTCTGACCACCTGCAGAACAACATATAATAATAATAATAATAATAATAATAATAATAATAATAATAATAATAATAATAATAATAATAATAATAATAATAATGATACTAAAAAACTACTAACATTAATACTACTACTACTAATAATAATAGTCATACCCATAATAAAACTAATAAATAAAAACATGAAGACATTATAATATTAATAATAATAATAATACGTAAAATATAATACTAATAATAATAATACTAATACTACTACTACTACTACTACTAATAATAATAATAATAATAATAATAATAATAATAATAATAATAATAATAATAATAATAATAACTTTATTTGTAAAGCACCTTTTTCAAACAAAGTTTAATAAGTGCTTTCCATAAAAATTTGACAATGATTGAAAGAAATAAAAATAAAACAAAGGAGGTAATGGATGATGTGTGAGATAGATAAACATAGACAGTAAAGGAAAATGTTTTTTTAGAAGAAAATCAAAAGATGAAACTGGGCTGTCTGATGGGCTAGCTGATCCACAGCACACCTGCAGAGAAGGCACAGTCTCCTTTTATCTTAAGCCTAGTCTGCAGAACAACAAATAGGACATTCCCCACGGATCTCAAGCTGCAGCTGACACAGAAATAGGGTCCAGACTCCAGACCCTTCAGAGCCTTCAAAGCAAAACATGTGATGCCCTGCAGGTGTGAGGGTTAGAGAGCAGCTGCCCACTGAGATCGTAGATGACTTTCTTGAACCAGTAAAAAGAAGAAAAATGAATGAATGGTCAGTGTGTAGTTTGAGTGGCCCTCTCAGGTGTTGTCTACATGGGGAAACACCGTGGACCAGTCCTGGAGAAGGAGATGGACTGTTATGTCTTTGCTAAATTTCAAATACCAATCCCTGATGCAATACAAAACTACTAAACAAGTATTCCATGTCATCAGTAGAGGCAGTTATAAATGAGTAAAGATGAATATTTATTTTATGCAGATGATGTGGTTTGGTATTAGTGGTGGAAAGTCTTTCCTGTTTGAACTCTGCGGGGAGAAATGCTGATCAAAGGTAAAATATAGCACTAACTGAACTTTCTTTCAAGCTTTACTGCTGCTGCTGCTGCTGCAAGAGAGAGAGTCGTATCATAATTTGAATGGAGCAAAGTTGGAAGTAAGTGCAATTTTATCCATTTATTATTGAATGAAGTAAAGGTAAAATCAGTCTGATTATGAGGCATCCTGCAATGGTCAAAAAGCGGTGTAATGAGTTTGTGATGTGTCCTGAAAATGATATGTTTCTGCACTTGTTGTGCTTTGTTGTTGCACACTAACCATAAACACTTTTCTTGATTTGAATGGGCACAAACTGTGAGCATGGATCGATGATCAAGTTTGGATTGGAATTTCTCTCCTTCGTACAACTCTGGCTGTGCCATTTTACAGTAACGAGCACTGTCATTTCCTTTCATAGACTTGTTTTTGAATCGCAGAGGTTTGGTTTTCAGTATCTGAAATCAAATTTGTCTTAATGTTGGAGCAACAAGAAAGGGTTTAGACCTACTTCATTTGTCTTTTAAGCTCTCCGTCTAATGGTAGTGAGAACATATTGTGTAAAGCACACACAAGCAGCAGATGTCTGCATTTTATCAAATGAATGACAGGTTTATGTTACAGTCTGCAAACAATGTTAACAACCTAATAACCCTCTTCAACCTGCTGATAAGGTAGGTATCAGTTATGTTCTACCACAGGAACATGTTGCAGCTGTTGCTAGTAAACACAGAACACACCTTTAGTCTGAACATTTCAGATCTCTGAGATGGATGTGTGGTCACCCGAACATCTGACCTGCTGAGAAATTTGAACCTTTGTTTTTTACTTTGAGAAATGTGTAGCTGTGTGTGTGTGCGTGCGTGTGTGTGTGTGTCAGCCCATCAGGACCATGACTTTTTGCTGCCAGACGTTCAAAGACGAACCAGAAATGTCACATTCAAGATGGGCAGTCTGCTAAAGGTCAGCGGTTGACGTTTTAAGAAAGGGAAAGGATAATTTGTAGAGGTACAGACAAAAGCCTTTCTAAAAGTGAGTAAAATAACATCACTTCCATGAGTCATTCCTGGAGTCAAACAAAAAAACATACAAAGAGATACCTTTTTTTTAAAACAATACTTCAAAGTATCCTGGCAGTAGCCAATTCTAGAAATGAAAGTCAGAGATATTCTATTTACCTGAATCCAAATGTGATGAAATAATGATTAATTCATGAAGTTATGATTTTAAAATGTCACCATAATTCTGTCATTTCTGATTTTATAGAGGTCAGATGCAGAAAGTCGGTGTCATGAAGTATTTATTTTATTTTTCTATAGAAAGGCACAGCATAATGTTTGTTGTTCACAATAGCTTTTTCACCACAGTTGTTCTTCTTATATGATGGATCTGTGAGAGAAAATCTAAACTTGAAAGAGACAAGGTTTCACATTTTATGGCGTGTTAACCTCAACTGAGGTGCTATATTTTTTTTTCAGAATTCAAACAAAAGTAATCAAAAGCAAAGTCAAAAAACAGATGTTAAATAGAAACATTAATCCACTTTAAAAGTGCTTCATGCCTGAAAGACAATTCCTCTGGCAGGTTTGACTTCTGTGTGTGAACGCTCTCCCCCTCCGGATTACCTTGAGGTGAACTGCAGCAAACAAACAAAGGACATAAAAAAACTCAAAACTTAAAACAAAAGTTTAAAAAGTTTGGTAACACAGTCAAAGGAATGACTTACGTAAAACTTACATAGATTCTTCAGACTGTCATGTGACAATTTCCACCAAATGAAAGCTTTCATGCCTTGAACTGAAAACACTGAAATACAAGGACAAATAACACATAAGCCCTCAGCATCAAGTGTTATGACGATGTAAGGATTTTTTTGTTATCCTCATTTGAACTTCTGAAAATCTTGGTCTCGTGAAACTTCTTGAATCTATGATGAATGTATTCTATTCACCTTTGCTCTGGCTTCCCCTGGGTTTTTTCTTTCACAGACTGATTGAGCTTCCAGGTGCTGGAGCCCCCTGCATGCACACCTGCATCTCGTCAGACAATCATCTGCTGCAGTACCCTGGCTCTGCTGGTCCACACAGTCAGATGATTGCTGCCCACACGGTATTACAGCTGGCCTGTATTTGTAGCATTATTATTTTTTTGAGAGTGTTCCTCAATCTCCACTGTGACTTACATTTTATTTACCTCTCATGCTTCCTACCAGGGGCTGCAGTGCTTCTCCACCCAGCCTCTCACCACTCAATCTGAAGCCTTAAATTGTGCCTTCTTCATCAGTACCACCAGCCACTCTGCTCCTTCACCTCCCCATCCCCTCCCCTGCACCTCTGACTTAAGCCTCGGCAGCCAGCCTCAATCTCAATTTTGCTGCTATCCTTGCACCAACCAGCCTCTCAGCTTTCATCCTCAAACCAGCCAGTTCCTGCAGAGCATTACTTTGTCACCCATCTTCCCTTGTCTGCTGGTCTGCTCCTGGGTCCAACCAAAGACTATTAGAAATCTTAACACAATCGCAGTTCCAGATTTTGAGTTTTCCAAAATTAGCTAGCGAAATACATGATGAGAGAAAAAAAGACAAAAAAAACATGTTAGGGATAAGATTCTCTCATATTTATGGAAAGTTTAATAACTTGTGTTGGTGTGGGCTGCATCCTCTTGCTGTTTCTCCTCTGCACTGCTAATGCTAAAAAGAAATAAAGTAAGCCTAATTCAATAAATCTCAAGTGTTGACATTGTACACAGATTGTATGAATGTATTCTGATCAGTTTTAGAGTTGATATGAGACTTGATCATATTTTCTGTCTTGTTTTAGTGCAACATGTTTTCATTTAGTTTCCTGTTCTTTGTTACTGTGCTACATCGCAAACTTTCTTCAGCCTAACCAGCAACAATTTAGGAGTAGTAAGTTAACAACTGGCATGGTTGAAAATGTCTAATTTTTTTGCTTCTTTCTCAGTCATAGTGGAGCTTTCAAATAGCATTACTGACTCATGCTGTCACACTGCACAGTTCTCCAGCTGGGAACACTTAGAACATCGAAGCTCCATGGACACTGAGCTGACAAAATCCATCTTCCTGGGGCTGTCTATAATCATATCTGTCACTACTGCCCTTTTCACTTTCATGTAGTGTGAAGACTGGGATGCCTTGCAGACCACTTATAAAAGGAATAATCTCTCCATGTGGCCACATTTAAATCTGTCTACTTTTGCTCCAGGATACCTCATTTATCTCTCCTCAAACACTCTGGTAGTATTGAATATCTTTGCATCACATACTGCAATGTGCAGACCAAAAAAAAACCCCGCCCACCTCGTGCATTTGTTAAGATTGCTCGCCCACTCGTTCCTTTGTTCTGTCACCATCAACCAAAGTTTATGTGCCACACAGACCAAATACACAAACATCAGTGGAGTGGGGCGGGGGTGACTAACAGAGTTTGTGCTCAGAGGGTTTCCCCAAAAGCCCTTAATCTTTATGACCATCAATAAAACTCTAAATAACTCTGTGTGTAACTCAGTCTCTCTGGGGAAAGTTTTTAAACAAGGAAATATCGCCATCTGTTGTCCTGTCCGAACTGCCGGAGGATATCCTGTTGCGAGCTGTTGTTGTGTGTGTGGATGCTCATATCATCGTTTTACCCCAGTTAGCATGTCAGCTAGCTAGCTAATTAGCTTATGGACTAATGAAATGTGTTGTTGAGTTTTTCACGTCTTAACCCTATCAGTAGCAGCGGCAAAGATAAAGCAGTGGTTAGCTCGCCCACTACACATGTCCATTAAGCTTTTTTCAGAGAGACTGTTCTTCAAGGCTCCAGAGAAGGAGTGTTGATCTATTCTCAACACTAACAATTTTTCAAACTAAATAACTAATGCAAAATCAAACAAGTAGCTAGGTTTCCAAATGAACACTATGAGCTAAAGCTAACCAGCAACTAAAGGCTGATTTATACTTCTGCGTTGAATCGACGGCGTACCCTACGCCGGGGGTCCGCGTAGCTCCCGTACCTACGCCGAGGCCTACGCACGTAGCTGACGTGCACCTCCTCCAAAATGTAACTACGCGTAGAGCCAACGCGGACCACAAGCCCTGTGATTGGTCCGCTCGGCGGCTTTGTCTTTCCCGCATTTACAACACTTCCGGGATCCCGGACATCGGCCGCACATCGGCCGTGTATTTCATCTCCTCCTCTCTATTCTTCATGTAATCATGTCTGTATGATAAACAGCAACATGTATCAGCTGTAGATTAACATAAAACGCTCTGAATCTCTGTGGAAAAGTAAACAGAGATCGTAGCGGGACCGGAAGCAGGCGGCCGGCTATCAGAGAGACCGCACTGCCCTCAAGCGTTTCGGCGGAGAATTGCTGCGCGACACGGACACACCGACGCACAAGTATGTGGGGCTCATGTCTACGTCAGCCCCTGCTGCGTAGGGGAGACACAGAAGTATAAATCAGCCTTAAGGCTACCAGCTAGCTTAAACTGGAAATATCTAACAACCAAACTATTGTCTGAAACTGCAAACTCGCCCCTTAAATTTTGTAAACTCGTAACTCTAAAACCTGCATAGGACAAACAGTACAATCCAGCTACTAAGTTGCTAGTTAAAAGTACCATGCATTCAATTCTCATAATCAATTGCAGTAACTGGTTTCAACCTGTAGAGGCCGCCACTTTGCATATTTCTAACACAATATGTGGAATTTAAACACTTTATGCTCAAATGTCAGGATTTAGACCTTAAATGATCAACAACACTAAATTCTAATAAGCAGAGATTTTAGTTGCTCTCTAAAGCAGCATCATCCTGCAAAACACTACAATTGTCATGTTATTCTTGTCTGGCTTTGTATTATAATAATTTCCTTATTTATCATTTCCTGTTTGATATTGTCATTCATGCTGTCCTCTTGTGTTGCTGCACTCCCTGCTTTTGTGTTTTCTCCCTCCTTTTTGATTGTGTGCCCCGTCCCTTTTTACTTTTGTGTCTCGAAAGTCTCACCTGTGTCTGATTATTGGTCTCCATCTTCAACCCTGCTCTTTGACAGCTATGGCAAATCAAATACATGCCAGCACACAGAATTGATTGTGTATTTTGCTGCAGGTTTTAAAGAAAGAGACCTGCTGTTGTAATTTTCCAAAGTAGTAAAATCAATTTCTTACATTGTGTAGGAACATGTACAATGAATGTTGTGTCGAGTGAAAGCTTCACATATGACTCCTGCAGCTCCTTCTTGGGTTCAAAACACTCACTGCACGTTACCTTACATTACCAGCCACTTAACAAAGAAGTCGGCAATTTGAAACAAAATAGTGATTTAAAAATGAACAGATCTCTTCCATTAAAACTGAAATCCCTCTGTTTGTACAGTGGCACAGATGCACTGATCTGGCCCTTACACCTTGTGCATGTCACCATGTGAGGGAAGTCAAAAGGGCTCCTGATCGACACATCGTTTTGGACACAGCATGAAGTGAGCGCACACAGAGTAAATCCAATGCTTGGCTGTTATTATTATTGCCTTTTTTCCACTTTAACTTTTTGAGTCTATTTTCATGAATTTCTCCAGCCTCCAAGCTATCCTATGTCACATTGTTCCCCATGGTCGAATATATAGAAGTAGCAGATCTCAGAATTATAATTGAAGCTGTAGAGTGCAGTACAATATGTACTTTAAAGTGCTGTTCAGTGTGTTGTAGTCCCCAAACTCAGATCTGTGGCTCTGATTCAGGGGTTCCTAAACTGTTCAGCCTGCAACTGCCGAAGTAATGAAGCTCTGGTGTAAGTTCGGTCAGGAAGACTAAATCCTGCACACTATTTCATTGTGTCACTTCTATATCTATCCAATAGCACTGCAACACACCCTCATTGATAGCCTATCATTTTCCTGCTGCTCATTTTAAATATGGCTCTCTCTTCCTTCAGTCATTCATTCATTTGATTCGTGTGACCGTCCATCTCCCCATCACCGCCCAGATTTCGTAGCTGCATCAGTCGTAGACGTCACCGTCAGCACTCTCGCCATCTCTGACCAGTACTTGCAGTCCTTCAGCATCATCAGCCCTAGACGACCTCATTAATAATCTCATCATTCCACCATTCCATATTATTAATCTCAGACATCTTCATCAGCAACACCTCCACCACCAGTGTCTGAACTCCATGGGGGGATAGGTTTTGCTGCCGCTCGGGGCAGACACCCTTTGATGTAGAGTTCAAGCGCCAAAGCAACTCTGACAATAAATCACGCAGAAATTTTGGCACCAATGCAACTTCATATATTTAATATCACCCAAGCTTTGTAAAATACATATTATCTTTACTTCACTAACTTATCTCTCCTCATTGAAATGATGCCTCCATGATGTTAAACTTTGCTCACAGGTGGAGTCAAGCACTAGAGACCAATCCCACAACAGACATTACATCAACAACACAAAATAAAACAAAAGCCCATCACCCATAATATTATTTTACAGTCATTGAAGAAAGCAAGAAGCAGAATAATTGTCACACAAATAATGTCTGTGGGTTTTGTTGTGGTTTCAAGCCAAAGATGCTTAATTTAACTGGTTTTCAGTAAATTGTACAGTCATGGCCAAAAGTTTTGAGAATGACACAACTATTAATTTTCACAAAGTCTGCTGTTTCAGTTTTTATAATGGCAATTTGCATATACTCCAGAATGTTATGAGGAGTGATCAGCTCAACTGCAATTAATTGCAAAGTCCCTCTTTGCCTTGAAAATGAACTTTATCACCAAAAACACATTTCCACTGCATTTCAGCCCTGCCACAAAAGGACCAGCTAACATAATTTCAATGACACACAGGTGTCACACACATTAACACAGGTGTGGGTGTTGATGAGGACAAGGCTGGCGATCAATCTGTCATGATTGAGTGACTGGACCATGGGCGTCGCCACAATATAATTAGGGGGGGTCACGTCCCCCTCACCTTAAAAAAAAAGTTGTTTGGACCCCCCCACATTTGCCATCAAAAGTATTAGTGCATGACCGATCTACTTCAGCGTTCTTTCCCTTGCTTCACAATCAAATCCGTTCTATTTTTTCATTAGGGAGAATACCCATATCAATAGAAATCCACTCCGCGATTTCCTGGTTTCCTACACAGAGTCACTTCACAATCAAATCCGTTCCACTTTATCTGTAGGGGGGGATACCTATATCAATAGATATCCACTCCGCGTTTTCCTGGTTTCCTACACACAGCCGCACGCAACTACAAATGTCATAATGTCCGGCTTTTACTGAAGTTTTGTTTGACTGAGCTACAGACGGGAGATGGACATAAGGCGTTTTTTTTCGAAGAAAAGGAAAGTAAGTTAGAGTTGCCCAAGTTTTCCCTTCAGTGATCAATGATCAAACAGATAAGTCACGTTCTTCCATGGCCAAACACAGCCAGCATTTCTGATAAGAGTGTTAGCAGGCTACCACCCCGAGGCTGCAGGCTAGCTCGTCGGTCTCATCAGGCACCTTGCGCGGGAGCAGTGTTGCAGCAACTTTGTCACTATATTTAGCGAGTATTCAGACTCCTCTAGCGACTCTATTTTTAAAAAGCGACTGTCGACTAATCTAGAGAATTTTTCTGGTGTTATTGGAGACTATAGGAGACTCTAATGTGAAAGCACGTATTGTTATGCTCCTCTCAGTGAGCAGCGGGTGCTGCCGTGAGCCCCTCCTCCCTGTCTCAAAGCACTCACAGGCAGCCCAGTCTTCATGCAGCAGTGCCTCTCAGCTGCAGTCCGAGCAGGAGATGTTCAAGCCTTCACGACATCCAGACTGCATGTTAACCGCTCTGTAAAGGCGCTGTAACAGTTTTTCTATTGTCTCTTTTTGGTTCATTAGAACAAAAAAAAAAAGAAAAACATATTAAACTTATTAATTATTAATGTTAACGTCTCTGTGATTTGTTGTAGGCTCTTAAATGGACCATAAGCTTCAAAACTAAACCAAAGTTAAGAAAACTAAACTTATAAAAAATAGAATTAAAAAAAACAACAAAAAATATAATTTGAGGTAGCTGCCAGAGTATCTCTCCTCAGTCATTTTTGCCGGTCCTAGGCCCAGATAAAGGATGAAGGTTGGAATTGTGACGTTATAAAAACAAGAAATCGACAGAAGGAAGTTCATTTTTAGTTCTAAACATATTTAGAGTCTTTTTCACTCACTTTTTTTCTCTGTTGTGACCTTATTCCTCTCTCTGACAGCGTCCATTAAAAAAAGACTGACAATTTCTGAACTATCAAACTGCTCAGTCATGTCTTAGGGAGGTGGCCCATTGCTAATGTATCTTACATAATTATTAGGCTGCTATACTACCTGTGTATTTGATATGCTGATAACAGGACTTAGCTACATCACAGAAATCTTCATATTAACAATCTACATTAAGCTTATTTCAATTATCAATATGAAAGAATGCTCAATGCATCTCCATGTCTCCTGATAGGTGGTTGAGATTGAGAGTGAGTCAGAGGCAAGGGCACTATGCAGGGGCAGTGGAGACAGCTCTGTTGCTGAGGTGAGTGCTGAAAGGTGTCAGGTAGTTAAGGAAAATGTCACATGACTTATTGGGAAGTTTAGTATTTTCAAAATCTTCTAAATCCCAGTGCATCAGTATATGTATAACAACTATTAAAAAGGCATAATCTAGCACACCTTAAGTTTACTGTGAAATTATGAAAATTAATAATGAAATGGAATGAATAGCCAATTTCATTCTTATTGTCATTTCTAGGAACAACAGTCATTAGATAGGGAAGAGGGAGAGGGAAATATTGAGAGCAAGAGAGAGAGAACGGCCCATTCTGATGGAGATGCAAGAGAGAGGGATGCTGAGAGAGACGAGGGTGAGAGGAGACAGTCTGAGAGAGACGAGGGTGAGAGGAGCTGGACTGAGAGAGACGAGGGGGAGAGGAGCTGGACTGAGAGAGACGAGGGTGTGAGGAGCTGGACTGAGAGAGACGAGAGTGTGAGGAGCTGGACTGAGAGAGACGAAGGTGAGAGGAGCTGGACTGAGAGAGACGAGGGTGAGAGGAGCTGGACTGAGAGAGACGAGGGTGAGAGGAGCTGGACTGAGAGAGACGAGGGTGAGAGGAGCTGGACTGAGAGAGACGAGGGTGAGAGGGGACAGTCTGAGAGAGATGAGGGTGAGAGGAGCTGGACTGAGAGAGACGAGGGTGAGAGGAGCCAGTCTGAGAGAGACAGGGGTGAGAGGAGCTGGACTGAGAGAGGCGAGGGTGAGAGGAGCCAGTCTGAGAGAGACAGGGGTGAGAGGAGCTGGACTGAGAGAGACGAGGGTGAGAGGAGCCAGTCTGAGAGAGACAGGGGTGAGAGGAGCTGGACTGAGAGAGACGAGGGTGAGAGGAGACAGTCTGAGAGAGACAAGGGTGAGAGGAGCTGGACTGAGAGAGACAAGGGTGAGAGGAGCCAGTCTGAGAGAGACGAGGGTGAGTGGAGCTGGACTGAGAGAGACGAGGGTGAGAGGAGCCAGTCTGTGAGAGACAAGGGTGAGAGGAGCTGGACTGAGAGAGACAAGGGTGAGAGGAGCTGGACTGAGAGAGACAAGGGTGAGAGGAGCTGGACTGAGAGAGACGAGGGTGAGGGGAGGCAGTCTGAGAGGGACGACAGAGAGGATGTGTTCTACATGCCAAATCAACCTGACCCAAGAGTCATCCCCCCCCAGCATCTGCTGAATAAGACTCTTACCTTTCAGGAAAAATGGTTTAGGGACTTTCCTTGGGTTCACTATGTGCCAAATGCAGGGGGGGTGTTTTGTTTCTATTGTAAAGAAGCATTCAAAAGGCAGGTAAGCCCCCTTGCTAAATGTGCTGATCTCGCCTTTGTGGTTTCTGGTTTTAAAAACTGGAAAAAAGCCATTGAGAAATTTCGAGCACATGAAAACAGTCACGCACACAAAGTTGCTATCACAACACACACACACCTTCACAGAAGCATTGAAACGCAGTTATCATCAGTGAAGATGCAGCAGCAAAGAGAGGCCAGATCATGCTTGCTGAAAATAATACAATCAGTTCGTTTCCTTGCTCGTCAGGGTCTAGCATTACGTGGACATGAGAGTAACAGGGGAAACTTTGATCAGCTACTAAAGCTTAGAGCAGAGGACGATGATGTGCTGAAGCGTTGGCTCAGTAAGCCCAGTAACCATTACACAAGCCCAGAAGTACAGAATGAGATGTTAAATATTATGGGCAACTCCATTCTGCGAAAAATATCAAAGGAAATACATGAGGTGTCCACACTCATGTACTCCATCATAATTGATGGAGTTCAAGATTTGTCTGGGAGTGAACAAGAGGCCATATGCCTACGTTATGTGGATAGTGATTTGCTACCTCATGAGGACTTTGTAGGCCTCTATCAAGTCTCCTCAACAACAGGGAAAGAGTTGGCTCGGATGGCAACTGATGTCCTCCTTCGACTGAACCTGCCCTTATCCTGCCTACGTGGGCAGAGCTATGATGGGGCAGCAAATATGGCAGGTCAAGCAAAAGGTGTTCAGGCAGTCATAAAAGAAACACAGCCTCTTGCTCTCTACGTTCATTGTGGTCCTCATTGCCTTAATCTGGTGACTCAGACAGTCTGTAGCTCCAGCACTATTGTGTCTGATGCGTTAGATTTGGTCCACAAACTTGGCACTCTGTACCATCTATCTGGAAAATACAAGACAATCTTTAAGGAGGTTGCCCAGTCAGAAGCAGGGAGTTTCAAAACTCTGAGGCCCCTCTGCCCCACACGATGGCTCATGAGGGTGGTAGCCATCCAGGCAGTTGTAGATCAATATGAAAAGATTTTGGTCAGTCTTGAGGAAATGGCACCTGGTTCCTCCGACACTTGCAAAACTGCAAGAGGGCTTCTGGAGAGGTTTCAGAAGGGGCACATCTTGCTTAGCCTTGTTATGGCCCTTGAAGTTTTAAAAGAACTTGAGTGTCTCAACCGCTCCCTTCAGAGCAAGACAGTGAGTGTCTCAGGGATGCTGGCTGCGGTTGATTGTGTGAAAAGCACAATTCAAGCGAAGAGATCAGATGAAACATTTCATCGTGTATATACCCGTGCCTGTGCTATGATACAGGAGTTGGACATTGAGGTTATCCAGACTCCTCACATCCGGAAACCCCCAAAGCGTTTCACAGGAAATGCACCTGCATTTAGACCCACTTCCCCTGAGGAGTTCTACAGAATAGAATTCTTCAGAATGTTGGATGCAGTTGAGGTCCAGTTGACGAAGCGTTTTGACCAGAGCAGCTTCCGTACACTAAACGAACTTGAAAGGGTCTTAATCACTGGAAAGGTGGAGGATGTTGTCAGTTCTTACCCTGAACTAGACCGGCATTCATTGGAGGTACAGCTGGCAATGTTTAAACTTCAGTATCCCTGCAGCAAAGTCAGTGAGGTAGTAGATACCCTGAGAGCTATGCTGCCAGAGGTCCGTGGTTTATTCACACAAGTAGAAGTGTTGGTTAGGCTTCTTCTTGTTGTGCCATGCTCCTCAGCAGAAGCAGAACGAAGTTTCAGTGCCTTGAGAAGGCTTAAGACATGGCTTCGCTCTTCCATGACTCAACAGCGTTTGAACAATGTGGCTGTTTGCCACATCCACCAAGACAAACTTGATCAAGTTGACATACAGGAGATTTGCCAGTCTTTTGTGTCTGCAAATGACAAAAGAGGTCACACTTTTGGAGCCTTTGTATGATCTTAGCTAAATACTTGTATCTACTAATACACATCACATCACCATGAAGGGCTAAAAGCCTTCTTTTGTGTTTCCGATGTGATGCAGAATCAGCAACAAACTGTGAGCATGTTGTGCTGTGTTCTTTGACCAAATAAATCTGCACAACTGTCTATGAGGCACACTATCTTTTCATCGCTTTTACCACAACGCTTCCTGTATTGCTCCCTTTTTTTTCAACTTCCAATCCTCATCTTTAGCTCTAATTAAATAGAGAATAAAGTGCCCAAAAAGTAGTCAGTGTCACTCCTCTGTGTATCACACCAGAACATAATAGTAGTCATTAATTGCAGACCATGCTGGCTCCAAGGAAACACAATGAAAGAGGTAGATAATTTTCAATCTAAAAACATAAAATGCACCAGAATGCAGGAAATTGCATCTACTTCTTTCAAAATTGTCTGTGGTCGGACCCCCAGACCCCCCGCAAAAATATGTCCCCCCCACATTCCAAATGCTGCTGACGCCCCTGGACTGGACACTTTAAGAGGAAGATGGTGCATGACACCATTGTTCCTCATCTGTTAGCCATGGTTACCTGCAAGGAAACACGTGCAGCCATCATTGCATTGCACAAAAAGGGCCTAACAGGGAAGTTTATAGCAGCGAGTAAGATTGCACCTCAGTCAACCGTCTATCGAATTATCAAGAACTTCAAGGAGAGAGGTTCAATTGTTGCCAAACGGGCTCCAGGGCGCCCAAGAAAGTCCAGCAAGTGCCAGGACCGTCTCCTGAAGGTGTTACAGCTGCGGGATCGGGCCACCACCAGTGCAGAGCTTGCTCAGGAATGGCAGCATGCAGGTGTGAGTGCATCTGCACGCACAGTGAGGCGAAGACTTTTGGAGGAAGGCCTGGTGTCAAGGAGGGCAGCAAAGAAGCCACTTCTCTCCAGTAAAAACATCAGGGACAGACTGATATTCTGCAGAAGGTACAGGGACTGGACTGCTGAGGACTGGGGTAAAGTCATTTTCTCTGATGAATCCCCTTTCCGATTGTTTGGGGCATCTGGAGGAAGGCTTGTTCGGAGAAGACGAGGTGAGCGCTACCATCAGTCCTGTCTCTTGCCAACAGTGAAGCATCCTGAGACCATTCGTGTGTGGAGTTGCTTTTCGGTCAAGGGAGTGGGCTCTCTCACAATCTTGCCTAAAAACACAGCCATGAATAAAGAATGGTACCAGAACGTCCTCCGAGAACAACTTCTCCCAACCATCCAAGGGCAGTTTGGTGATGAAGAATGCCTTTTCCAGCATGATGGAGCACCTTGCCATAAAGCAAAAGTCATAACAAAATGGCTCGGGGAACAAAACGTTAAGATTTTGGGCCCTTGGCCAGGAAACTCCCCAGATCTTAATCCCATTGAGAATTTGTGGTCAGTCCTCAAGAGGCGGGTGGACAATCAAAAACCCACAAATTCTGACAAACTCCAAGCATTGATTATGCAAGAATGGACTGCCATCAGTCAGGAATTGGTCCAGAAGTTGATTGACAGCATGCCAGGGAGAATTGCAGAGGTCTTGAAAAAGAAGGGTCAACACTGCAAATATTGACTTATTGCATGAATTCTGTGTAATTCTCAATAAAAGCTTTTGATACTTATGAAATGCTTCTAATTGTATTTCATTATACCATAGAAACATCTGACAAAAACACTTAAAAACCCTGAAGCAGCAGACTTTGTGAAAATGTAATATTTGTGTCATTCTCAAAACTTTTGGCCATGACTGTACACCTCACTGTGTTTCAAACTGCTGCAATTGATAGTAATAATCTGCTAGAATCACCTCAGGGGGAAAAGCAGAAAAACTGATGAGTCATATTTTCATAGATTGCTTTATATATATCACAATGTTGGATAAAATGTCCCATCTCAAATGATAAAAGTGTTTAATATTTTCTTTGGAAGGCTTCTGCAATGCCCCCATCAGTGTTTTATGACCTGATAACTTCTGCTCTGATATATTTTCCTGGATTATTCAGAAAGCATCAAAACCAATCTGTTCACCACATATCATTTAAGTATTTAAAGTCTGAACCAGACTAAGAACAGTATCTTCTGTCACGTCCTTTGAGGTTACTTCAAGAATGAAAAGTAAAGCTTAAAAGAAAACGTTCAACCCTTGAATGTGCTGGGGTACAAAGAGTTCAGAGGCTTTAGACGACATGATAAAACGAGCACTTTAAAGTATGCTGAGACTTTTATGCCCCCAGATGCCGACCCTCTCTAAGCAGTCCTTGAACAGGACCACAGGAACTTCCACTACAGTGCCAAGGACATTATCGGTCACTGGCTTTCTCCTACGCTGACACTGCGAGTTGTGCTCTTTGAATTGTGTGACCATGACAGCTTGAGCGCATCAAATGACATTAAATTTGACCTTCAAGAGTGCTTTCCTCTTACCATTACCCTGAAGTGTAAAAATAAGAGAGTAAGAAGGTGGGAGAAAACTGTTTTTATAGTGCTTCCACAGCATGAGTCACTTTACATGGATTTTTTGCAACATAAAAGAATAAGAGCATCAAAGATAAAGGGATTCCAAGGCCAGAAAAATAAGAGCATGCAAAGGTAATGACATAATAAACGACACAATCACACAATAACTACACAAAATGGAAGCATTGTGCAAACATGTTACCTATACGGCTGTTTAAACATGTTATTCAAAGAGTTTTGAAGGAGTCAAACCAGTCAGTGTTACAATGTGGGAAAAGCTTTTTCATTGTACAGCATATTTTTACCTGATGGAGTGAGTTCATGAGAAGAATAAGAATAAGAAGTGATACTTTATTCATCCCAGAGGGGGCCTTCACATTTTTACCCTCTGTTATTGATAGTCTAACACAGATGGACCAGAAATCCTGTGGACATGTACAAAAGGAGAGATGTCAGACTGAGGGAGGCTGCACACCGGCTGTGAGCAGCTGAATAAATCTCAGACTTGCTCTAACAATCCTCTGGTCCCCAAGCTTAGTCCCTACTGACTCAGCTGCTGCCATCATAGATTATTATTGAAAACATCAGCATAAGAGCATGTTGATGGATGCTGAATAACCATTCTGTCACAACCAGACAGAGCCAAATCTGAACAAACAACAGTGATCAGGAACGCTTGACTCTTAGGGGGAAGACAAACTGTCACAGGTGGCTGGGGAGACAGACTAACTACTAAAGTGAGAGAGAGAAAGTGAGACACAGCAGGAGGGAGACAATCACTGTGGGGAAGATAATCACACGGTTGGGACACACATCAGGGCAGGAGGCTGGGGATCTGAAAGAGAGGAGAGGTAAGTCACCAAATTAAAATAGGAAACAAACAATAATACAAGGAAAACTGAAAACAGAGCTGGGCATGATACATTCAGCTTCATTACATATCAACCAGAAAAGGAAGAATTGTACTGTAGCTTTCTTTCACATCAGAGCATATTAAAGCTGCAGATTGTTCAAATAAAGACGCACTAAGGAAGATGTTGTGTCCATTTTTGCTCCTTGTTACACCAGGAGTTGTCGAAGTCTTGCTAAAGTGAGGGATGTGTAACCTTGAAAACTTTGTTCTTAAACCGTTCATGCATCTTTCCTCTCAACTCACAGATTCAGTTGTATAAGGTTAGTATCCTTGTGAATGATTAAACTTCAATCATCCTTTGTCAGTCAATCAATCTTTATTCATATAGCACCAAATCACAACAAACTTTATCTGAAGACTCTTTCCAAACAGAGCAGTTCTAGACTGTACTCTATATGTTCTATTATCAACAAGGACCCAACAGCAAGACAGGATAAGATCCAGTCCCATCTTACTGACAAGACTCAGTCTGATCTCATCTTAATCCACCATGAGCAGAGCACTTTGCAGCATTTAGCAAGTTACAGTGGCAAGGACAAACTCCCTTTAGCAGGCAGAAACCTCCAGCAGGACCAGACTTATGTTAGACACACATCTGCTGAGACCGAGTTGGAGAGAGGGATAAAAGTTGGAGAGATTGATAGTGATGAGACAAGTATCAGCAGTTGTTGCTGCTGGAGTCTGACACGTCCGTAGCAGCTGGACACATTTTTATCTCTGTATTGGATGTATTACAGCTCGGTGTCAAGTGTGGCACTGGCAGTCCGTCGGTTTACAGTAAACTTGATCCTCCCTTGGCTGCTCCCAGCCAGTAGTAAACAAACAGAAACATTACAAACATGTTTATGTGAAAGAGCAAGAAATACCCACCTTGGTAACACTTTACAATAAGGGTCCCTTAATTAGCGTTAGTTAATGCATTATTAAGCATTAATTAACAGTTTAATAATAGTTTAATAACCGTTATAATGTATTACCTAACATTAACTAACACATTAGTTAATGCATTGATAAGCAGTTAATTAATGTCCACTGCTCAGAGTTAATTGATACATTATTAAGCATTAATAAAAGTTATAAAACTTAATTAGTTAACCATTAGTGAATGCTTTCTGGACCCTTATTGTAAAGTGTAACACATGCATCACTGAGGTAACACATTATAAATGCTAAACTGCCTCATAAGCATAAGCATAAGCGTGTGCATCACTTTTAAGGGTCCTCTGGAAACACTACTGTTGTGTTGCTGTCTATTTGCAGCGCTTTTTTTAATGTGCAGTGGTGTTGTCTTTGCATCGCGTTTTCTAAATGCTGCGCATGTGTTGTCAAATTGATGAAGATGTTTTCTTAATTTTCTTGTGTTTTGTCTTTTTGTATGTGTTTTCTTAAGTTGCAGTGCTGTGAGCTCTCAGGGCCACCGTACTTCTCTGTGCTAGTTGAGATGTTATATGTGATTATCTGTTTTATTCTAAATAAAATGTGTTAAATTCTTTATATGTGTTGCTTCAACTACATTTCAACTCATTTTGCTTCAGAGTATGTGTTACCTAAGAGATACATGTGTTACACTTTACAATAAGGGTCCAAAAAGCGTTCACTAATGGTTAACTAATTAAGTTTTGTAACTTTTATTAATGCTTTATAATGTATTTATTAACTCTGAGCAGTGGACATTAATTAACTGCTTATTAATGCATTAGCTAATGTGTTAGTTAATGTTAGGTAATACATTATAACGATTATTAAACTATTATTAAACTGTTAATTAATGCTTAATAATGCATTAACTAACGCTAATTAAGGGACCCTTATTGTAAAGTGTTACCAATACCTTTGGTTTGATTTGGTTTTAAATCCTTTCCAAACAGTCATTCTATTCTAAATCTATGAATGACTCAGCCAAGGTTGATTCATCTTTGTTGACTGTGCTGTCTCACCTTTCATTTTATCTCTACTTGTTTTGTTTTTTGGCAGGTCTCTCCTCTCTGTCACTTTGCTGATCCTGCTTACAGCGTGTTTCATCACTGAGATAGGCAGTGTTGGAAAAGCTCTCACAGATCTAATATAAGCACTCAGTTTGGTTTAGATGAGGAAGGATGCCTTGATAATGAGTGCAGGAGGAAGAGGGGGAACCTTTCATAATGATGACACAGTACAGAAAATGTCAGGACATTTTCAGCAGTGCAGTGCATGCAATGATCTCTGGTTTGTATGACATAAAGAGGCATCAGCTCATGGTTTACATAAAGGAAGAAATGTAACTACCTTTCTGAAAAACTGTCTGTTTCTTTGTATGAACAGCTAAAGGAAAAAATAGACCGAAAATATTTAAATCTGGTCCTTTAAAGAAATTACGGATGAGCAACAGGAGTGACGAGGCTCTGAGGGAGAAAACAATCATCAGCCTTTAAAGTTGAGCTCAACAGAGCAGATAACGCAACAACTGAAATCAGCTGTGGTCTTACCCTTTACCTACACTAAAGTTAAATCAATAAAAAGTTCTAAAACTAAGCTGCTTCATGAGTTTAAACAACCTGATATCAAAGATGCATGCTCCCACGTTACTGCACATCAAACAGCGGCCAACTCTAGAGTCTAGACAGTTTTTAATAATTCATGTTCATTCAAACTTTGGCAAACGGCATCTGAATCTGAATCAAACATTGATGTGTTGAATCACTCAAGGGCATAAAAGTCAGACATCTTCATGAAAGATCAATAATCCTACAACATTAACCATTCAAATGTAAACTCAAGGAAAGCTTCTGCGTTTATCTAATCCTCATGATCGGGTTATGTTTATGATAGCAGAGGATGATACAGCTCAGTAACGTTTAGTGACTCAGATCATTATCATCCATGTCAAACCTCGTACATCACACTGGGAAGAGTTTGAAAGTCTTGAAGTTCAAGAAAGCATAGAATACATAGAAGTTTGTTTTGAAATGTCATGTCTGTGCTGGAAACAATGTTCCAAAGATAACTTCTTTGATCTGATGCAGCTTTGTAGTTTTGGAAAGTCTGTATATTCAATCTTCAAAACAGCATCAGTCTTTCAAACCCCCACTTTTCTTTTCTGTGATGCTGGTTGGATAGCTGTGGTATTATATAGATACAAGAGGACCTCTCTCAACTTCATTCTGAATCTTAATAACTCACTCACATCTCAAGCTTTCACTCAAAGCCTTCTTTCTCTGCCTGTTCCTGCAGAGTTACACACTGAAAGATTTCCAAAAAGTAAAAAAAAAATGCCAATTTTGAGTAAACTGTACCACTCAGGCCGCACGTCCCACCTCCTGCTGACTAATCACCACAGTCTCCCATAGGAAAATAATTTTAGAGAGGAGCTCTCAAAAGTGTTTCATTTATGTCTCCTAGACAACAATGAGATCTGTTTGAAAGCAAAATGAGACTACAGCTAAAGTCTCAGCTTAGTCTCCCTTTCAGTTCAAAAGGAGATCTGGTCTCAATCTGAAATGATTCTCAGGTATTTCTCAAGTGTTGTGACTCCTTTTGAGCTCAGGTGGAGAAACCAGGGAGCTCTCTCAATTGTCTGAATCAAACCTCATCCATTTGTTTTTGTCAGACTCAGTTTTTGTGTCTCAAGTTGAGCTCAGGTGGAGCAAAGAAAGAGCCTGAGTTCATCTTTTCATCAACATTTATAGTGCCCTGCAAAATTAAGATTTCAATGCAATTGTCCACAAACTTACATTTCTCATTAAAACATTTGAACCACTTGCAAGATCAGCTATTTAGATGTCAAATGATCTCTTCTTTGACTTCATAGTATGGTCCTTCCTTTACAAGTCTGTTTGGAACAAAACCACTTAACAAAGATTGAGTGTATTTGAGAGAAATTGCAAATGATAGAGATTTCATACCAGGTATGACAGACCATTTATTTAAAATATGGGCCGCAAAAGGGCCGACCAGATTTATCCAGATTGTCACAATTCAAGGGGTAGATTCTGTTGCGTGCTGGTGGCCTAGCGGTCTAAGCGCCCCACATACAGAGGCTACAGTCCTTGTCCCAGGGGTCACCGGTTTGATTCCCAGCCAGTCGATCATTTCCTGCATGTCTTCCCCCACTCACTACTCCCCACATTTCCTGTCTCTCTTCAGCTGTCCTGTCAAATAAAGGCCAAAAATATATTTTAAAAAAGAGAAGAAAATTAACCATTAATGAGATCTCTCATTTCAGTCTCAAATAAGACTCATGTCATGGTCTCAACTATTTCTCCTAGTGAATTTTAGGAGAAACTAACGAGAAACGAATGAGAACAACTTGAGACTTGATTGAGGCTGAAATGAGAATCTCAATTTTGTCTCCCGAGACTTAGAAGAGAAAGCCTTGAGCAGCAAAATTTTCCTCTGGGCTCCCTCCATGACAGAGCAGTTCAGTCAAAATTATTAAATGAATCAAATACAAATTCTGTCTCCATGCATTTCATTATGGAGGAGATTAAAATGTCATTAATCAGATGCTCACTTTAATTTCCTTGTTTGATAAGAGAGCATGACTCATCTATATAATGATACATTACTTAATGAAAAATCAAGAGTCACGAGCTGAGACAGCAGTCCAATATGAGAAGAGAAGAAATATTTCACTAAACCTTGATTGCCTCGATTGCTCGGTCCTGCCGTTTTTCCCTCTATAACATCAAGAGGATCAGACCCTACCTGACAGAACACTCAAAACAGCTCCTGGTTCAAGCTCTTGTAATGTCACGCATTGACTACTGCAACTCTCTACTGGCAGGCCTTCCTGCATTCACAGTTAAACCTCTGCAAATGATCCAGAACGCAGCAGCACGTCTGGTCTTCAACCAGCCTAAGACAGCTCATGTCACTTCCCTGCTCATCTCACTACACTGGCTTCCAGTTGCAGCTCGCATCAGATACAAAAGTCTAATCATGACTTACAAAGCAGTAACCAAAACTGCTCCAGTTTACCTGGAACCCCTCATCCAGGTCTACTGCCCTTCTCACCCGCTACGCTCAGCCTCTGAAAAGCGCCTAGTGCTTCCAGCACACAAGGCCTCAAAATCACTAGCTCGACTCTTCTCTTCTGTTGCCCCTAAATGGTGGAATGAATTGGCCAACTCCATTCGATCTGCAGAGTCCCTCTTTACTTTCAAAAGACAGCTGAAGACCCAGCTCTTTAGGAAGCACTATGCACTTAGCTAGACTGTTCTCCACTGTTGTCCCCAGTGGCAGATCATGTCTTCCAGCTACAGTTGACTCGTACTGTCCTTCTCTACTCTGAGAATCTGTGTTCAGCTCTTGAGTGACCCAGCACTTGGTACTTTGGTCATTATTGTGGTGATGTTAATCGTTGATGATGATAATGGAAGGTCTTAAATTGTTTGGTTGCTTCATTGTAGATGTTCCTTATTTAAAAAAAAAATAAAAAATTCCTTACTTACTTTTGTGCATTGCCTTTACACTGCTTGGCAGTACCTGCACCCAAATTGACTTGAAGCACTTTGTTACTCTTACTGATCTTGTTTCCTCTTGTTTAGATCTTTGCTTGCGTTGTTCTTGTTCTCGTATGTACGTCGCTTTGGATAAAAGCGTCTGCTAAAATGACATTGTAACATTGTAAAATTGTAAACCACCACCCATTAATAAATGCTGCAACTTCCACTGGTTACCAACAAACATTTACAAAATCTATGAATTCTGAAGCTCTGTTTATGGTCAGATCTAAGATTATTTAAGTTATTGCAGTTTTTCATATTCCTTGCCTGAATGTGAAGTTGAACCTGGGTTTTAATGCATACTATACAATTAAAGGCAGATATAAAGTCTAAGTTTTAAAGATCAAAGGTCCTTCTATTTGGTCTGACCAATGGTGATGAGCTGGAATAACGTCTGACCTCTGCAGTGCCTGTCTATTCTAGTGATGCCATGATTCTCAATATAATACAGCACTGTTCGGCATCCATGGTTTAATACTTGCTGCTCCGTGAATTACAATATTTTCAGTTTTGCATAAAACTAGCTTTCATGCATTATACTTCTCTCTGAAATTGCTCTTTCTTGTGAGTGCCTGAGTCCACACACTAGGGTGAGAAAATATCCAATTACTATGCGCTAAAGTTGAGGGAAGCTGACAATTCTAGTATAAAATTTCAGATATTACTTACACATGGCGAGCAGTGGGGAGGGGCAGCAATTTGAGGAAGCACTGTGGTCTTTCAAATTTGTGGTGTGGTTAACAGTTAGCAAAAAAAAAATACACCTTGTAAATAATTATTTTACATGTGTCACCTACCCAAGTGAAAACACTTATATAATAATAATAATAATAATAATAATAATAATAATAATAATAATAATAATAATAAAAATAATAATAAAAATAATAATAATAATAATAATAATAATAATAATAAAAATAATAAAAATAATAATAATAATAATAATAATAATAATAATAATAATAATGTATTTTATTTATAGGCGCCTTTCTTGGCACTCAAGGTCACCTTACAACATTAAAAACAAACAAAGTTTAAATAACAAAAAGTAAATAGAACACAATTTAAAAAGTTTTAAGTAAATGGACAGTGGAGTTGTGGTCAGATGGAGTAAGCCAGTCTAAACAGATGAGTTTTGAGTTTTGATTTAAAATGTGGGAGTGAGACTGTATTACGGAGGTCAGGTGGGAGAGAGTTCCAGAGCTGGGGAGCAGAGCCATGGTAACAAGGCGAGCAGGGGGGACAGTGAGGTGGATGGAGGAGGAGGATCTGTGGGTGCGGACGGGTGTGGCGGTATAAAGGAGGTCAGAGAGATATGGAGGGGCGAGGTTGTGTATGGATTTGAAGGTGAGGAGAAGTATTTTGTAGTTGATCCGGTCTGTGATGGGGAGCCAGTGGAGCTGTTGCAGGATGGGTGTGATGTGGTGGATGGAGGCGGTGCAAGTGATGATATGGGCGGCTGAATTTTGAACCAGTTGTAGTTTATGGAGGGTTTTGTGGGGGAGGCCAAACAGAAGGGAGTTGCAATAGTCCAAACGGGAGGTGACGAGGCTGTGAACAAGAATGGCATGACTTCCATCATCACCAAACGAAGTCCTTGTCTGGACGCAGGATAACGGAGCAGGTAACACCAGAAAGCCCCCGTCCAGACTCCTTGTTGTCCTGTAGTTTAATCTCCAGAGGATGTTCTGACAGTTTCAGCTCTAAATCCTGCTGCCATTCTTCTGGACTAATAGACATGCTAATGATATTTTTGGACATCTGTTGATGAAATGTCATGTGGTTTCACAGTAAAAGCCAGTGATTGAAAGTGGACTGGTGAAGGTCAGAATTAATGCGCTATAGTCTTTTATCCTGCTGGTTGTGCTGGTAGGGTGTCCCACTGCCTCCCCCCATGAGTATAATCAGTAGGGGGTCTGAACATGTGGCAAATGCTGTGGGAGGAAAATTAAGTTCAAGCAGGACTCAATAAAACAACCAGAGACTTTGTTTTTTTACATGTGTGGTGAATTAAAACCAGGACATGATGAGGTATATGATAGCAAACAATTAAATAGATTATAGCGTTAATCATCATTGTTACTAGTAAAAGCATAGAAAACAGGAACAGAGGAGAGGGGACCCAAATGCAGACCCTGAAGACAGTGGCTCTGCAGTGTACAAAAACTGTCCAATACAGTCAAAACCTATCCAAATGGTCAGGTTGGACACCAAGGGAAACTCACGAAAGGTGCACGATGCAAGGGTTAAAAAGGATGAGTATACTTAGAGAAGCTCAGATAAAAAAGAAACACTCAGGCAGAGAGAGAAAAACAGACTCAACATAGAGGCAAGATGATGATGCACAGGTTAGAGCAGTCAGCTTATCATAGTCATGCAGCAGAGAATCACAAGGGCAGAAGGGACGTTAATGAAATAAGATTATATTAATGAGAATATCAGTGTATGAGAAACACTTAAACGCAGGTATCTGGTACTTAACACTAGAATATAAATCCTTACAGAATTTCACTCACAGAATAATAAACTGCACCACAGAGTGCTTGGACTGCATGTCAGTCCAAATGGTAGTGAGAAAAGTTTCATTTCACCTTAAACAAAGTCGAGAAGTTTAGTTCAGTAACTGATTTAGCCAAGCTAACAGAGACAGCAGCATCCACCTGCCACTCAAAGCAACAACATCTCTAAATATGCATACCTCTGAGCATAAATCAAATTGTCATCACTCTTCCAGCTGTCATAAATAATGAAATGATGAGATACCAAGACTTTGTCGCACCAGGCTTGATGTGTACCTTGACTGTAATGTTATCATGGGGATATCATGTGGTTTACTCCCTCTTGGAGACAGCCTCAGGTGGCAACTTCAGGAGCGGACAGTTTTGGCACGTCCACGCTGGCTTCAGTTTTAACCCCCCAGCCGGCCACTGCTTGGACGGGCTTCATTCATCGGACAACCAGTGTGCCACGCCTGCAGCCAGCCAACTGAATCAAAGTGGATGTTAATGCTGCTTGACAAGCTTGGGTTTAGCTGGAAAATCAGCAGTATTTTTACTGAACAGTGTGTAACAATGTAAGCTTTCTACAGTTTGAGGACTTTTCAGAGTTATTTCTAAAATTAAAACATTTGACAGAAAAGCAGAGTAATGGGGGCAACGTTTGCCTACAGGGTTTAATCGCACTCCATATACAAAGGCTATAGTCCTCGTTGCAGCAGTCAAAGGTTTGTCTTACAACCTCGACTATTTGCTTCATGTCTTCCAACACTCTCTACTTCCCACATTTCCTGTCTCTCTTCAGCTGTCCTATCAAATAAAGGCGAAAAATGCCCCAAAAATATAACTTAGGAAAAAAGAAGTAGAGTAATTTAAAAGCTGACTTTACTTTTGAAGTTGGACTTAAATGTAGATTATTTGATCAGTTTTAAAATTTAAAAGGTAACCTTCCTTCCTAACACTTTGGTGGTATCATAAGCACATTGAAACCATAGACTGTATAAATAATGGACGTAGTATCCGTGATGTCACCCATCTGTTCCTGAGCGCTGTTTTGAAGCCAATCAATGGCGGCAGAACGGAAATGCAGAACTCAACCAGGCATAGTGTGACGTAAAGGGGTGGAGTTTGAGCCTCCTATAGCCAACAGCTATGTGTTGAGTCAAGTCAGTCATGTCCTTAATATCTTTTGACCCGTCGCGTTAGAAAAAAATCCCCCCCCCCCGTACAGTGTGTGCCGATAGAGAGATTAGCTACGTAGAGCCAAGCCGTTTTTTGAACCAGGCTGTAAACATGTTTATTAATGCTGCAAAGATCGTCTTTTTCCCATTCATGTCTATGTGGTTTACAGCCTCGAGCGGATTCTCGATGAATTGCAGTTATAACACTTCTGCATGGGCCTCATCGTTTGAGACCGGAGGTTGCTGCCTGATTGAAACCCTTGATACTATGAATCCTTTCGACCAGCACATATTTTGAGTTATCAAACACGAATCCCCAGACACTATATAACTCAATATTTACCATATAACATAAAAGCTATGATGAATATCTGTTTACCAAAACAAATGTTGATTTATTCATGTTGATGCATCTCAGGCTGCCTGCTCCGAGTCTTTTCCCGGTATGGGCTGGATCATGTACATAAATATATGAAGCTCATGTATGAAGTACCTTTTCAATTCTACAGAAACAAGCTCTCTCCCTTTTATTACAAAGACTACAGCTCAGACCTGGAGATTTAAAACCACCCACAGAGAGCTGTTTTATGAGCCCTAAGAGCATTTACTCACAATTCTTTGCTTCAGGACCATTACATTGAAACTCCTTTGAAGTTAAAAGTATCTGAATATACAGTAGAGAATGAAGTACAGTCTCATAAAAGCTTGGGGCTGAATATTTTACATGGAAATCTTACTTACAGTAGGGAGAGCATTTATATATTTTACACAGAAAAGGCTGAAAAGAGGACAGAAAGTCCTCCTTTGGTTCACCTGTTAGAAGCCCAAGCATGCTCACAACACAAAACTTCTAACAATGGTCGGTTCATACTTCATACTCAAATACTTCATGTAATTGTTTTTGTGTCTCTTTGAAGGTCTGTGAATTTGAAATACATAAAACCATTTAAGTTAAGAACGTGATCAAATTGAGGGTCCTTCCCAGAGGAAAATTCTACTGCTCAAAACTTTCTCTTCTAAGTCTCTTGAGATAAAATTGAGATTCTCACTTCAGCCTCATTCAAGTTTCAAATTGTTCTCATTAGTTTCTCATTGGTTTCTCCTAAAATTCACTAGGAGAAATAGTTGAGACCATGACATGAGTCTTATTTGAGACTTAAATGAGAGATCTCATTAAATGGCGAATTTTCTTCTCGTTTTTTAAAACAGATTTTTGGCTTTTTTGCCTTTATTTGACAGGACAGCTGAAGAGAAACAGGAAATGTGGGGAGTAGTGAGCGGGGGAAGATATGCAGGAGATGGTTGACCAGCCGGGGTTCGAACCGGTGACCCCTGCGATGAGGACTGTGGCCTCTGTATGTGGGGCGCTTAGACCGCTAGGCCACCTGCACGCAACAGAATCTACCCCTTGAATTGTAATAATCTGGCTAAATCTGGTCGGCCCTTTTGTAGCCCATATTTTAAATAAATGGTCGGTCATACCTGGAGATTTGAAATCTCTATCTTTTGCAATTTCTCTCAAATCCACTAAATCTTTGTGAAGTTGTTTTGTTCCAAACAGACTTGTAAAGGAAGACCATATTGTGAAGTCAAAGAAGAGATCATTTGACATCTAAGTAGCTGATCTTGCAAGTGGTTCAAATGTATTAATGAGAATTGTTTGTGGACAATTAGATTGAAATCTTAATTTTGCAGGGCACTATAACTGTTCATGAAAAGATGAGCTCAGGCTCTTTCTTTGCTCCATCTGAGCTCAACTTGAGACACAAAAACTGAGTCTGACAAAAACAAATGGATGAGGTTAGATTGAGACAATTGAGAGAGCTCCCTGATTTCTCCACCTGAGCTCAAAAGGAGTCACAACACTTCAGAAATACCTGAGAATCATTTCAGATTTTGATGAGATCTCCTTTTCGAACTGAAAGGGAGACTAAGCTGAGACTTTTTGAAACTTTTTTCAGGAGGCAAGAATGAGAAACAGGAGACATAAGCTATAGTCTCATTTTGCTTTCAAACAGATCTCATTGTTGTCTAGGAGACAGAAATGAAACACTTTTGAGATCTCCTCTCTAAATGTATTTTCCTATGGGTTGATTCATCAGTTCTGTTGATTTAATAAACATGTTAATAAAACACCAAAAGTGCCTGACCATGACTTTAGTCATCAATTTTAATCATCAGTTAAAATTGAGTAACCATATCAAGATTTTAACTCAGTCCAGTAACAAATAGTATTGCAGGGAGGGAGGTAGAACCTGATTCTTTGCAATTTCCTGTGCATTGGATGACTACAGGGCTGCACAGTGGTTGTTGACCGACAGCAAGAAAGTTCCTGATTTGACTCTCCAGCTTTTCTGTGTGAAGCGTGCATGTTCTCCCTGTGCATGCATGGCTTCTCTCCAGGTACTCCAGCTTCCTCCCTGTGGTGAATGCTGCCTCTTGCCCAATGATGGCTCTAGCGGCCCTGTGACCTTGAATGGGATGAGCTGTATAGTTAATGGATGATGGAGAGATGGATGATTTCAGGCAGGTATGGAGCGACAGACGGCGGGAGAAACAAAGATTGACAGGCAGGACCAGTGTTGAAGTACAAAATCAAAAAGAGAAACATTCAACCAAGACAGAAGTGAATCAAGTTAACAAGGAAGAGTAATGAAGGGGAACTGATGAATAAACAAAGAAAAGATACTTGAGTGTTCAAAGTGAGATGGATAAAGTAAAGGTAGGTGAAGGGTTGATCAGGACAGGGTACAGGTGTGGTTTCAGCGGAAAGGTACGAGGGCATCTGGCGGAGAGGTGCAGAATGGCAGGTTATTTTAGAACATTTGATTGGAGAGGACAAACGGAGACTGTGACCACTCTGCCAACCTGTTTAGTACTGTGGGTGCAAAATCCAACAGGTTGTTTGAGTATTTCATTATATACTGGCTGCATTGTTTGCTTTTTTAACCCTACATCTCTTGGATTGCACCATGTGTCGTGGTCTTTTCTTTCAGTCAAGCTGTGAATGTTTTTCTTTAATGTAAGTCACTATAGTTTGCTCATATGGCACCTTTCAAGAGCAGAAGTCACAAAGTGCTTCCCAATAAAAGATTAAAATACAAAACAGAGCGATAAAAAATACACTAAATACAGAAAAAGTACACAAAAGCAGGCATAGACAGACTTAACAAAAGCAAGTGTAAGCAAGTAGGTCTTCACCTGCTTTTTAAAGATGTCCACATTTCTCAGATCCAATGACAGTCTCAAAGTTTAGGAGCAACAAGTTCAAACACAGTCGCCTTCAGTTTTGAGTCCTGCTGGAGTTCTACAGCCCCAGCATCTCTTTGATGTAAGCTGGAGCTTGACCATGCAAAACTTTTAACACAACATTTAAGAGTTTTAGACTAGAGCCTGAAACTGATTGGAATTCATGAATGCAAAGACACGAGGAGGGGTTTTAATCTCTGATCTTTTAAGTCAGCAGGAGCGTTTTGGACCACTTGTAGGAAGCTCAGGGATGTGTTTGTCATGTCAATAAAAGTACTTGTAATCTTAAACTTGCTGACTGCTGCATGCATATAAAAGCAACCGCGAAGGGAGGTAGACTTCAGCAGGTCACTCTGCCCAGGCTGCACTTCTCTGTTTGACTTTTATGGAACATTTGATTTATAAGAATCATCTCTGATATTATGGCTAATAAACATAAGAACATGAAAATAAATCAGCAGATTTCATACATCACAGTATGTCTTTACAAGTAACCGCTCATTTTCTGCATGTGAATGCAGATTCAAAGGTTTATCTCATGTTTTTTATTTGCACTGCAGATGTTGCTGATTTGATGTGAAAGTTGAAGACATCGTGATGCTCCAAGACAGAGTTGAGCCTTTGACATATTCCCTGTTACTCACAGGGATTTATTATTAAATATTTAATTCACCAGGCTGATCCACATCACCAACATGACAGGCCAAAATGATTCATTCATGATGAGATGATTGATTTGGGACTTGAAATTCACTGGCAGTACCTCAGCTAACTGCCAGCGATGTGAGGAATTCTCTGAAAGGGAAATTTGCTGTAGCCCCAGGCATCATGGACCGCCCTCAGGACCCCACAGAGAACAGGTATGAGTGGAGGTGATAAGAAGATAGAAATAAAGTGAGTGGGGGAAATGCAGAGAGCAACATTGAAAGACGAGGAGAGGGTTCTGCAGGAAATGACTGAATAGCTTATACTTTGTTCCATCTTTCTCTCTCTCTGTTAGAAATTGCTACTTCCCTCTTCCTCGAACCGATTCAAGGAAAACAGACTTAAAAATATATTAGGTCAGTTTCAATGAGCAGCTTGTCATATTAGATCAGTGAACTAGTTTGTGTAGAAGGGTCAAATTGACATGCAGTGCAGAATAATGAGTGTGCTGACGACAATAAAAATCTGGGTGATGTTTGTGTTATTGGTCGCCTGCTGTGATGGGAACTGCCGAAGAACACTCGTTGAAATAAAACCACATTCAATGGGATTGAAGAGAAAAGAGTTTACCTGCCCACAGAAATACCTTTCTTTGGTTATAAAACATAGTCAGTACATAGATGGAGCATGCAGAAATAGAAACACCTCATTGATACAACAAATAACTCATCATACTGCCTTTATGTCTAGAAATGGAACATGCTCACCTTGGTCAGAGTCCAAGCCCTTATCACTAAGCACCAGCACATTTATATAACGTGTGCTCACACATTGAGCAGGGAATATGGAAATACATGATAATATTTCATGCTTTCACACAGGGGGTTTGAAGGAAAACTCTACAAGCTCTCTGTGACTGCTGGGTGTTCAGGGTGCAGGTGGAGGTGGAGGTGGAGGTGCCTTATGTCCTTCAAATAGTCTGTTTGCAGGTGGTTAATGAGGGAGGTTGTGAAAGGAGGTCAAGATCTCATGTTAATTATCGTCTGTAAACCCTTGAGGGAAGTGGAAGAACGGGGGATTACAGAGATAAGATGATGAAGTTCTGAATTAGCCACAGCCGTATGACATCATATCCCTGTGTGTGTTCATCTTATTTCTGTTAACACTGCCCTGCCATGTGTGTCACAACAGTTGTTGTAGCTGAATGTTTCTATAATTCATTAAACTTTCTGTATTGACTAGGGATGTTCTGAAGCAGCTCATTTCTTTGTAACTGACCACTTAACGGACAAACTTGAGAACAATTTATTGAAAGTTACATCTGGAGAGGAGTCAACAAGGCCTATGATGAAAGGTACACCATTCCTACTGTGAAACACGGAGGTGGATCGCCAATGTTTTGGGGATGTGTTAGCTACAAAGGCACAGGAAACTTGGTCAAAATTAATGGCAGGATGAATGCAGCATGTTATAAGAAAATACTGGAGGAAAATTTGCACTCATTAGCCCGGAAGCTGCGCATTGGATGTTCGAACATGACAACAATCCAAAATACAAGGCCAAGTCGACCTGTTATTGGCTACAGCAGAATAAAGCTAAGGTTCTGGAGTGGCCATATCAGTCTCCTGATCTCAATATCACTGAGCCACTTTGGGGAGATCTCAAATGTGCAGTTCATGCACGACAGCCCAAGAATGTACAGGAACTAGTAGCTTTTTGCAAAGAAGAATGGGCAGCTTTACCATCTGAGAAAATATAGAGCCTCATCCACAACTACCACAAAAGACTTCAAGCTGTCATTGATATTAAAAGGGGCAATACACTGTATTAAGAACCAAGGTATGTACACTTTTGATCAGGTTCATTTGGGTAGTTTCTGTTGTCATTATGATTTAAAAAGAGTAAACAAAATTGTTTGACAATAGATTGCTTCATCCAACCACTAACCATGAGTGAAAGTAAAGTTTTTGTGTTATCATCATATGTAAACCTATGAGCACAAGTGTAATTATAAACGCCTACCTTTGGTCTGGGTTGTCGTTATGATAAGCCTGTTATTAGCTGTAGATTGGGTGTCTCATTATAGCATGAGTAGCAATTAAGGGAACAGTGTCCACGTGTTATGTATTTAAGTGTAAATGAACCTTTCATCTCTCATTTTTATAAAATACATTCATAGAACATTTTGTTATTTCTATGCAAAACATGCTAAATATTCTCTCAGACATATTCAGTCCTAATATTACATTACCACACACCACTGTAGTGTGACAGCCAGATGCTGCAGGGCCAGTTGTCAACTACATTAGAATGATGATGAGGTTGTGTCAGCACCAGATTCTCAATGATAGATGGGGCTGCTCCATCTCACAGTGAGTTAAGTGGCACACAGCCAAATACATTAGTGGACTGCATCTGCATAGCATTCAGACCTCTTCACTGCCTGCTGATTGAATTTGATGAGAGCTGGACCTAAAACCCTCCTTGACACCAAATTAAGACGAAATTATAATGATGATGAAGTCTGAATGAACCCAAGGAGCAGATTGTGGAGTGTGGATTGGTTCTTGACCAATCTCAGTCTCTGAATTATTGCTATGAAGCTCTAAATGCAAATTCACAGCCAACATCACACATTAATGGATACATCAAGGCTCCCTGGAGTAAGTGTCCTTGTAATTGATATTCTTTATACTTGTTCAACAACCCCAGGAATGTCACCTGCTATGAAATGAGTGAAACAGCACAACACTCAAGACTGGAGTGTGTAAAAGATGTTTGCAAAGAACGTGTTTCTTAAAACACAGGAGTGGGCTAAAACTTAATAGAATGTAATGCTTCAAGGACAAGGACACTTTAATGATGGCCTGCTGAATGGAGCATTTGTTTAAAGAAACAGCAAAAAGGCCTGGTTAAGCAGTTTTTCATTACTTTTTGTGTGATGGGAAGACGAATAGGAGAAAATGCTCATAGAATCCCAAAGAATATGCAAACAAAACTCTCCCCTTGTACTCGGTACAAATTCAGTTTAATCTCATCAGAACTAAACTATTTCTATAATGCATTATGTTCATGTAAAAAATGTTTTTTGATTTTTTTATTTTTTTTTGCTTTAAAAATGGTACAGTTCAGTTTTGTGAAGAATGAAGTACTTGTGTATTAACCACAGGAGATCACGGTCAGTCTGGCTCCTTTGTTGAGAAGGCGGCTGCTGAACCTGAAAAAGGAAGCTAGGCTAATGACCGCTACAGACAGGAACAGCTCTGCCATGTAATTTAGCTCCTTTTTAAACTCCAACCACAGCATTATCCTCTGAAATTGTACGCTCTTTTTGGGAATTGTCAGCGCTGTACTTTGCAATCAGAGAGCCTATTCATTTTGGCACTACTCTCAGACATGGCACACGCATGTTCTTCTACCTACACACATGACGTATTTATTTTTAAAACTATGTACACTGTTTTTAAGAGTATAAATATTATTAGAATCATCGAATGGACTATAAAGTCTCACTGAAGGTCCTCTGCTTTGAATCAGGCAGAAAAAGCAATTCTACACCTGCAGCCTTTCTCATCAGAAGCCACTAATCGACTCAGTTTTAGAGGTCTTTGCTTGTGTTTTTTATTCTATTGCTTTAGTGAATAGAGGGTGAAAGGCAGTACAGGACAATAATGACAGAATACACTGAATCAGTTTGAAAAGTCAGCTTGTGTTTTTTTATTTTTCGTCACTTATGGCCTCCGGACCTTTACTCCTGTGACTTTAAATGGAATTGATGTCATTTTAAAATCATCACCATCATTTCTAACACCTCTCATACCAGGTCATCTTCTACCAGTGCTTTTTCTGTTCCTTGAGTACTTTATTCAAATGCACAATGTATTATTTTGCTCCTCCTATACAAATGCACATGGAAGCTTGCTAAATAAAGACAGACAAAAACCATACATGGTGGAGGTTTGTGGATATGTCAAGGGATAGGCTTAAACTATAACACGAAGAGATGTGTACTCCTCAGTGTCCCAGCTTTAATTTGGCTTTACAGCACTGTTTTTCACAAAGCTTCTCTCCAGGCCACTTTCCTTGGCTACAAATATACTCCAAATTAGAGGAATACATTTGTGAAAAATTGTTCAACCATGATGTTATCTTTGGAGCATCTACCCACTTAAGCCTAAAAGCTCTACAAACTTTATTTCAGAAGCATTCTCTCTAACGTTATTTCCAACAGAGATTTGGATTTTCACTGTGATACCTTTCTTATATTCCCCATTCCTTCTGCATGTTACCCAGCTACCAAGAAAAGAAAACAAGCTGATTCAAAATATCATTTTAAATATGGTTTTATTGATTTAGAAGTTATTTATATCTGCAACTGAAAAAAATGTCCCTCTGATTCCACAGCTGGAGGCTGGAAGCCCTGCTGTGGCATCAGTATATTCTACACATCCTACACTTGAGGGTCCAATTCACATTAATCCTAAACTGCTATGAGGACTATAGCCTCTGCACAAGAGGCAACCCCAATCCAAGCATTTCATTCAGTGAAGTCTAAACAATAGCCTGCTTTTCTGACTTGAATCAGGTTAAACTTTACATTGTCAATCATGATAAAGTGAGATATTTCCTGCTCATCTGTGATAGTATACCAAACTAAACATTTCCATTGATGGTAAAGTTGGACAAGGCAAAGCCCTTATGTGTTCCATTTTGTGTTTGCATGTCTGTCTTTAATTGATTCAAAGTCTCTTTCATTCAGCTTCTTATGTCTTTTCACTTCCTTTGCTGTTTCTGCAGTGTTTTTCTACTCTTTTCTTCACTGGTGACACCAAAACCAAACCACTGGAGCCAATGACCACAAATCTAAAGTTTCGCACTCTGAAAAAATGAAAAGTAGATATCCTACATGTAGTCGACTGCTTTAGAATGCTTACCCTCAGGATGCAAGGGAGTGGGGCACAATTGCTGACTGGAAGGCTGAAAGGTTTGAAAGTTATCCCAAAGGAGCAA
This sequence comes from Notolabrus celidotus, assembly GCF_009762535.1. NCBI lineage: Eukaryota > Metazoa > Chordata > Actinopteri > Labriformes > Labridae > Notolabrus > Notolabrus celidotus. Next base: position 9,335,388 of record NC_048275.1, read on the forward strand.
CCACTATTATCACAAGTGATGAAAAGGGAAAGGGAAAAAAAGACATTATTGAGAAAGAAACAACCAAAACAAAACTGGGGCAAGGCAAACTAAACCACCGCTGCCGAGCAGCTGGCTAGAAAATAAAACTCTCAGGGAGACACTGGAAAAACTCCTTTAGGAAACACAAAGACAGCCCAAGGGGCTTTAAGGGTGAACAAAAAAAGCTTGGGTGAAAAATAGGCCCCAGCACAATCAACTAGAGACACACTTTGATTGTTCTCACACACAGAGGGGGGACCCTCTCACTATCTCTGAAGGTGAGACAATGAGTCAGGGCAGAGCACTGAAACTCAGAGGTATATATAAGCTACTCACACCTGGTCTCAATCAGGACCAATCAGCCACACACACACCACACACCTGACTCTGCTCTGGGATGACTTCCCCACCATTCAATCAATCAGAATCAAGAATTTAACACAGCAGACAAATGTTCTTTATTTACATGCATACTTTTATGACTGAATCCTCCTGAAAAAAGTTTTTTAGTTCCATTCACAAGAGCATCCTCACTACTTGAAGTGTTTTAAAAGTTAATTTACCTTGCAACCACAAAGACTATGAATACCTCTGTGTGTCCCCGAGGGAAATGTTCTGTTCAAACACCCTTTACCATTTCTCCCGTCCTCCATTTACACACAAACAACAAATAACAGGAAGGTTGTTTGACCTCAATGCATGTAAGGTGCAGCAGACTGACACGCATATCCTGTTTCTAAAGCCCAAGATCCACAGGATGCGTTGCGTTACGTTACAGCTGCGCCGCGCACGTCGCAGCAAATAGGTTCCCATTCAAGTCAATGCTCTAGAGTCCACAGGGCGCGCTGCGGCGCGTCTCAGCTCCGTCTCTGGAGCGTTCCGCCGCGCCGCTCTGCCAGAGATACGCGGGGAGTCTATTTTCGCCGCTCCCCGCACCCAGCACGCGTCAATCGACACAGAAATGATCGAACTATCCCGGAAGTCAGGCACGAGGATCGTATGCAACATCCGCTCACTTTCAAAATAAACACCATGTGCAAACACAAGATCGTAAATTTCACCACTTCTTCAACATTACGTCATAACCTGTGGCATCGGGCCAGACGTCAGTCTCAAAAGATATCCGACACCATGGACGAGGAAAAGTTTATACTGTGTTGTTCTCGCGCGTTTTGGAGTTCTCGAGGGATCTTGAGTTTCCTGCTCCGGAGTGCGCGCCGCTCCAAACACGCATCCTATGGACCAGGGCGAAAGCCCCGGGACGGAGCAGAGCCGTGTCACAGCCGTAACGCGGCGCACACGCATCCTGTGGACTCCCCGAGTAACTCAAAGTTTTCTTTCAATAACAAACAGTTCTCACTCTTGAATAGACTTGGTCATCTTTAGAAATATTTTTTTTCTTATGAACATCAGAACATCTATGAAAGGGACAAAAGAAACACTTCTTCTTTATTGAAAAAAGACAGTTGTGGTTTATTCTGAAGGACCCTGCTGTCCAGACGAGGACCTTGTGTTTTATTCCTTATAATAATGATAATAATTGATAGGACTTATTGTGCTTTTCTAGATACTCAAATATGCTGTACATAGTATGTTAAAAAGAGAAAGGTACAAGATTCAGAAGGACAGATCAGAAAAAAGGAGGGAGTAGAGGTCACGGGTTGGAGGCTTTTTGAAGAGGTAGGTTTTGAGTTATTTTTTAAATGAGTGAAGAGAGTCAGAGTTAGGGATGTTTGGAGGGAGAGAGCTTCAGAGAGTCGGGGCAGCATTGGCAAAGGCTCTGTCCCCCAAGGTGCATTGCTTGGTCTTGGTGATTCAGGGACAGGGGATGAGCATCAGATGATCTGAGATGGCGAGGTGGGGAGTCGCGTTTGTGGAGGTCGGTCAGGTATGAGGGTGCAAGGTTATTGGGGGCTTTGTAGGTGATGAGCAGGATTTTGAAGTGGATTCTGTGCTGTACGGGGAGCCAGTGAAGATGCTGAACGATTGGTGTGATGTGAGCTCTGGAGAGGGAGTTGGTGAGTAAGCGGGCCAGTGAGTTCTGAACATATTGTATTTTTTGGAGTGAGAAGTTCTGGGTGGAGGGGAGGAGGGATTTGGGGTCAAAGAGAATGTTTTTAGATTAATGCAGTTAAGTTTGAGAAAGTTGCTGTCTATCCAGTCAGTGAGGTAGTGTGTGAGGGTGGAAAGAATGGCAGGAGTGATGGTTTTTGTGGAAATGTAAAGCTGGGTATCATCTGCATAGCAATGAAAGCGTAGTCCATAGCGGCGTATGATGTGTCCGAGGAGTATGTTAGATGAACAGGAGGGGACCAACCACCGAGCCTTGGGGGACACCATGTGTAACAGGGTTGGTTTGTGATTTGCAATTATTGACAGCGATGTATTGAAATCTGTCTGAGAGGTAGGACCTGAACCAGGAGAGTGCTGAACCAGGTATACCAATGCATGACTGCAGGCTACTGAGGACGATGGAGTGATGAATGGTGTAGAACGCTGCGCTGAGGTCGAGGAGAAGGAGGATGCTGAGAGAACCAGAGGTCGAGGAGAGCAGGGGGTCATTGGTGGCTTTGGTGCGGTGGTGAGTACGGAAACCAGATTGAAATGTTTCATATAACTGTTTGGAGTGGAGGTACTGCTGGAGTTGAACTAAGAACATGCTTTTACATGCTTCTTGTGCAGCATTCAGCTGGTGGAGCATGTTAGTGACTGTGGCTCATCATGAGTGATTGTTTGGGCATTGGCTGGCACAGCTGGATCATAGGTTACAGGCAGTAACTTGAGATCCATTTAAACGTGCTCTGATTGCTTCAAACCAGTTGATCCAAAATGTATCAGCTGTAGCCACAGTGAAAAATGTCACATTACAGGGGTGGTTTGGGAAAGAATTCATCTGATTGAATTTGCATTCAGAAAGAAGTCTTGTTGTTGACTCATTTTCCTCTCATGAGATCAGATTACTGTCCGATAGTTTTTCTGTAAAGTCCACCCGCAAACTTTTTCTTTTTCTCTCTTCTTGGCCCCCTGCCCTGCTTCTCCCGTTCAGCTTCTCACGGTGGGTTCTGGCAGGCTGACGTGATATCCATCATGCACAGTCACAAGGAATTATAGTGGTAGATGTCTGCAATCAGGGGTCTTATATTGAGTCTGCCTCTTTCTGCAATTATTCCCTCGTGTACAGTCCTGTGCTGACAGATAAGGCATGTAATCGAAGTTAATGAATCTACAACCCACAGAACATTTTTATCACGCATCAGGCTTGATGTATTATATATTACTCCATCTCTGAGATGTCATTGATACACATGTCTGTACATGCCGAAAACATTTTTTTTTATTGCATCACAAGCTGAGACGTTGGCCTCAGTTCATCCTTTGACCGAGCACTGACAGCTATCTTACTCTACATGTAACATTGATGATCTTGAAATAAGGCTCATAGTGGCATCCAGCAATAATAAAGTAGATACAAAATTTTGTTTATCAAGATGTGTTTTGTTTGAATAATTAATGACAAAGCATTTAGCAGGCAAGAGACAGTTTCCCATTGTTTTGTATCATTCAGCACCAGTTGCAACTTAAATACATTTTTATTTTATTTTTGCTTATTGTTAAGCTAATGAGGGCACCGGTAGTGTTAATTTTGTAAATGGCACTCATGATGATGATTGCACATCATCTGTGCTCATGCACGTTTCAACCCTAAGTCCAGTTTGTTTGAATAGCACTCTGCACTGTGCTCAAGCATGGCACTCTTCCTTGACCCTGGCACAGTTGAAAGAGCTGGGCTTCAGCACACAATAGTTTCTCCTGCATGAGCACAAGCACATGGACATGACACATAATTGATGCAACCATTACCCTCAACAATCATTTTAAACAATGGCGGCAAAGGCAGGGTTCACACGGGTGTGATGCATGGGTCAAGTGTTTGCACAAAATAGAAAATTAGCCTCAAAGTAAGTGAAAGAAAGTTACTGACTGCACTTATTGTAAACTAAGGACACTACATGAAGACGTAAAGTCATGCTTGTATTGTATTACCATGTGTTTACTTATCCACTTGAGGTAGCTTTGTGGCCCTGTTAGGCCTGGAGCAATGTGAGTGTAGGCCAGCAGGGGACTGATGAGGGGGGGGGGACATTTGTGCTCCGCCACGGTATGCAGTAACTGAGTGGGTGAAGACCTAGGTAGAAACACTGCTGGGTAGATGAGTAGATGGAGAGCAGGTGGGAAGGTTATGCAACTGTGCATAATTAGCGGGGATCCAGGAGCATGAAGAGTGACAGAGAGGTTACCATTCCCACAATACAGGTTGAGCCTGCAGTCATGGGGTGCTGGGAGAACCTGACCATTGAGTACCAACTGGGAAAATTAAGGTTTCGGTACTTCATGTAGGAACAACAACTTGGAAAGACTTTCCAACTTTCCAACTTGGAAAGTCTGGAAAAACTTTGTACCCATCTGGTCAAGTTGACAGATATTATGCCACAGTCCACAGACAAATGTTAGACAAAAATAAGAGTTGGCGTTGAGGACCTGTATCTCAAATCTAGGCAGTCTCATTATGAACATGGAGAACGGGCCAGTAAGTTACTCTCCCACCAATTAAGACGATCGGCAGCAGACAGCCTTATAACAGAAATCACAACAACAACTGGGGAAACTACGACCGACCAGGGGTGTATTAACGATCAATTTAGGAACTTCTATGAGTCGCTGTACTCCTCGGAGGTTGCCGATAGTTCTTCTGTTTCTAACTTTCTCAACAATCTGGAGCTCCCTACACTGGGCTCGGGAGAGGCTGCGTCTCTGGAGGGGGACATATCTAACAGAGAAATAGAGTGTGCGATTAAGGCAATGCAAAGCGGGAAGGCCCCGGGGCCAGACGGCCTGCCGATTGAATTCTACAAAAAATTCTCTAGCAAAATAGTCCCAGTACTTCAGGAGGTATACTCAGAGGCCTTCCGCCGGGGGACACTACCCCCTACCCTATCTCAAGCGGTTATTTCAGTCCTTCTCAAAAAGGACAAGGACCCAACAAAGTGCGATTCATACAGGCCAGTGAGCCTGGTCTGCTGCGACAACAAAATACTTTCTAAAGCCCTAGCGATACGTCTGGAGACGCTTTTAGATAAAATTATCCATCCTGACCAGACCGGGTTTATGAAGGGTAGGCAGTCCTTTGGTAATCTTAGGCGTCTCTATAACATAGTCTATACTGATTTTGGCCCCACCGCAGATGTCCTTATCTCACTTGATGCGCATAAAGCATTCGATCGCATTGAATTTGAATACTTGTTTAAAACGCTTGAAAGATTTGGCTTTGGTCCAGGCTTCGTATCCTGGATAAGGATTTTGTACTCGGCACCACAAGCAGCAGTTCGTACTAATAATGTTATTTCAAAGTACTTCCCCCTCCAGAGGGGTACACGTCAGGGCTGCCCCCTGTCGCCCCTCCTGTTTAACTTGGCAATAGAACCTCTGGCTGCCGCCCTTAGAGGCAGGACTGACATCGCCGGTATTATGAGGGGGGGCCACATGCATAAACTGGCCCTATATGCAGACGACCTATTATTGTTCTGTGCGGACCCTCTCAGATCAATTCCAACTGCACTTGATACAATTAGCTCATTCAGCTCGGCATCTGGATACAAAATTAATCTCAACAAAAGCTTACTGTTTCCCATCAATCCCTGTGCATCTGAGCTCTCCTATACAGATCTCCCCTTTAAAGTGGTTACGGACTCGTTCACATACTTAGGGGTGCGCGTTACACGACAATTTAAGGACCTGTTCAAGGAAAACTTTCTACCAACACTAGAAAAGGTTAAAGAGGACCTCAGGCGCTGGGCGTCCCTTCCCATATCTCTGGCGGGGAGAGTAAATACTGTAAAAATGGTTGTCTTGTCGAGATTACTGTATTACTTTCAGCAGATCCCTATATTTTTGCCTAAGTCCTTCTTCAAAGAATTAGACAAGCATGTCTCTACATTTATATGGGACAAAAAAATCCCACGCCTTCGTAAGACGTTTTTAGAAAAATCTAAGTCAGAAGGGGGTCTCTCTCTCCCAAATTTCTTGCATTACTACTGGGCTGTAAATACTCACAAGCTTGTGTTTTGGTTGTCTCACTTTAGGGAGGGGTCGGGACCAATTTGGTCCAGCATGGAGGCGAATTCTTGTTTACCACTGGATCTGGCCTCCCTGATGTGTGCTCCCCTGCCACTCAGTAAAAAATATCACTCAGCCAACCCGGTGGTTAGCAGCTCCCTTAGGATCTGGTCGCAGTTCAGAGTACACTTTGGGCTGAAACAGATGATTCCGTTGATTCCTATACTCCGCAATCCAGTTTTTAAGCCTGCCCTGTTGGATTCTGCTTTTCAACGCTGGTCTCGTAATGATCTGAAGAGCGTGGCCGATCTTTTTCAGAAAGGGGTATTCATATCTTTTGATAATCTAGTTAGAGACTATGGCATCCCAAGAACACATTACTTTAGGTACCTGCAAGTGCGAGACTTTACCCGTAAACATGTCCCCTCCTTCCCGACTGCCCCATTAAGGGGGTGGTTGGAAGATTGTCTTAACATCGACCCCTATCGGAGGGGATGTGTCTCTAAGTTATACAATGTGGTCCAAGATATATGCAACCCCTCCCTTAGCCATCTTAAGGACGCCTGGGAGAAGGAATTGGAAATTAAATTGTCTGATGAGACCTGGCGGCTAGCTGTTGAGAAAATACATAAATCCTCCCTGTGTGTGAGACACGGTGTGCTTCAGTTTAAGGTGTTCCACAGATTACATCTCTGCAGAAGTAGGCTTGCAAAGCTATTCCCTGGTACTGATCCCACCTGTCAGAGGTGTCATAATGCCCCTGCTACCCTTTCTCACATGTTTTTTTCTTGTCGATCTATTGTCCCATTTTGGACCTCCGTTTTTGAGACTCTCTCTCTTATGTACTCATGCAACTTAACAACTAACCCTGTAACTATTATATTTGGCGTGGCTCCAGAAGGGATGTCCCTTTCAGGTTGTCAATCAAGCTCTCTTGCCTTCGCCTCTCTTCTGGCCCGCCGACTTATTCTCCTTAAGTGGAAGGACAGGGCTCCACCTTCACACGCTCGGTGGGTCAGAGATGTGGCGACACATTTAAAGTTAGAAGAATTACGGTACCGTAGCCAGGGTTCTGCTAGGAGGTACTCTGAAACATGGAAGCCCTTTTTGGACTATTTCAACAACTTACCAGGTGCAAAAGTAGCAGACTGAGGCCCTCGTGATTTTGTAAGCTGATGTGCTGATATTGCCGCATAAGAATGTCATGTGAGATTTGTAATTAATGCAAAAAAAACAATAAAAGACAGTTGAAATAAAAATAAGAGTTGGCTTATTGGCAAAAAACGTTAAATTAATTCACATATATTGATGAAATATTTGTCATTTTTGTGTAGTAGCTCTCACCTGTTGTTCAGAGTAAATTAAGTTAGTTCTCAGCAATAAAGTACATTTCGTAGTCATTTCTAAACTCTAGAAGATCCTAGGCTTCAAAGAATGACCTCCCTACTGAGGAGCAGGGATCATCTGAGGAGCATGTGTACGTGAATTTTTCCAAAAAGAAGAATGGGGATAAAATCGAGTATGTGATTCCGCCACAAAATAATCTTTATACGATACTTTTTTCCATACTCACCTCTGGTGTTCAGTTTTATTGCATCATGGTTTGAATCTTGTGTCAATTATATTCTATTTTTACCCCACAGACTGTCTGAAATCAAGTCTGTAGGATTTAAATACCCTTCATTTCCATCAGTCTTTAACACTGTTTTCTAAAGCCAAAACAGAGTCATGTCATTAGCTGCTATCAAGGTATATATGTAACACATACTCAAAGTTCTTGACTTTGATTGTGAGAACAAGATTGCTGTTGGAGTACCGATGGCTGTTAACATCATCATCCGGGTAATGGACGCCCTAAGTACTTCAATTTCCTGCAGTAATTTTAACCTCTCATTCCCCAGAAGCCACTATAGAATCAGAATCAGAATCAGAATCAGAATCAGCTTTATTCGCCAAGTATGCTTGAACACACAAGGAATTTGACTTTGGTAAACTGAGGGCACTGTCCTCTATGGACTCATCCATTCGCTGTACCAACTTATCCTTAAGGCTGATTTATACTTCTGCGTCGCTGCTACGCAGTAGGGGCTGACACGGACATGAGCACTACATACTTCTGAGTCGATGTGTCCGTGTCGCGCAGCAATTCCCCGCCGAAACAGTGGGCGGTGCGGTCTATCTGATAGACGGTCACCTGCTTCTAGACTCGCTAGGATCTCTGTTTACTTTCCCACAGAGATTCAGAGTGTGTTGTGTTAATCTACAGCTGATACATGTTGCTGTTTATCATACAGACATGATTACATGAAGAATAGAGAGGAGGAGATGAACAACGGCCGATGAGCGGGATCCCGGAAGTTCTGTAAATGCGGGAAATACAATGCCGCCAAGCCGACCAATCACGGGGCTTGCGGTCTGTGTCGATTCTACACATAGTTCATTTTTGGAGGACGTGCACATAAGCTACGTGTGGAGGCCTCTGCGTAGGTACGGGAGCTATGGGGACCTCCGATGTGTCATAATAAGAGTACCTAGACAACCTTAATAACCATATTCATACCTTTAAAGGAGCATGCTTTAACATTTTTTGCCTGTGATTGATCACAGAAATACAAATTACGTAATGCAACAGAAGATGCAAAACACAGAACACAGAGGAATAGGGGAAAGACATTTATTACATATCACAGTGTTCGCTCTTGACTGAATTCAATCATACACACAGACTGAAAGGTTAAAAGTTTGTGCTTTTTTTTTCCTGATATAAAAGCTTTCATTTTGAAAAGTTTAGGTCAAATCACAGCTGAACGTCCTCTCATGCTGTGGGATATTTAGCACTGACTGAACATTTATTGAACTTGTCCCACTACATCAGTTAGTCAGTCGATCATGTCAGTCACATTTGAGCAGCTGTAACAAGACAGAGGCGGTATGCAGAGTTTTTGAATCATTGCAAAGCAGTGATGTGATTCTGTAGCAAAGTGGTTCTCAAAATTGAAAGGAGATAGTGTCAGTTTAAAAAAAAGAACATTCAGAAAGAACACATCCACAGTGCAGTACACTCCTAACCTTTTGGGTGGTGACAGACAAACTATGTGTTACTGAAGAAGGAAATACAGCATGCACCGCCCACCTGCACTGCAAAGCTCCTATCACACATGAATTCCTGATATATTTTTTAGATGATTTCAGGACATTCAGGCTCTGCTGTTTGCAGGGACTTGCTGTTGGCACATGCACTTCACAGCAAGACATTGTCTCTGTCTGACTCACGCTCACAACTGGGCAGCTGGGTATAGCCTGGTAGGAGGAGGAGTTCTGCAACGGTGACTATTTCTGGGTTTATATTACAACAAAATGTATAAGAATGTTTCCTGATACGAACACAACAGTAACAAACATAATGCTGACAACTGAGGTGGGCAGTAAGAAGCTCTCAGCAGAGAAACTCAAATTGAAACTATCATGCAGTGGTGACCAAAGTGCACAACTTCATTATAAAGATACTCCTGATCAAATATTACTCCAATACAAGTTAAAGTTGCTCAGTCAACTAATTACTTGATTTCTAAAATGGGAGTAAAAATACTTATAAGTGCAGCCAAGAATACATGTGTGTACATTCTACTACGTTATGCTCAGTTAGAAAATATTATTTACATTTATGGACTAACATGTGACAGATTTCCAGATTTGCAGCTCCAAAATAATAGGAACAATAATAGGTGCAACTAAAATAACCCGATAACCAGGGACAATGTCAGCCAGACTGCAAGCACCTACAGCTGTTTTAGTAGGTGCTGTGGTGAAGTTTGTACACAGTAAACAGAGAGAACATTTAAAATAATATGAATTAATATTCCTTTAAAAACCTCAAACATGGCTTCAGATATGGCCATGGGTGCTCAAGTGGAGAAACGTCATCCGTCTCTGCTTTAGCCTTCACTACCATCTCTAAATGAATGATCTGAGGGATGTTTTTCTCTGTGTTTGCTGTACACTCAAGCATGAGACACAGGACAGCAACACCCCCTAGACCAGCCACATGAAGAGTTACACAGTTTGTTATCTTCAGATTTTAGAAAAGAAAAGCATGATCAGCTGATGTCAGAACAAAAGTGGCGAGTCAAGAGAACATTCATAGAAATGTGGTGCAGTCAAAAGTACAATATTTGTCTTTCAAACATAGTGGAGTCAAAGCCATAAGTGCCCCCAAAGCTAATACTCAGTTGTCAACATGTGCACTAATTCATGTAAGGTGCAACCGACCTCTCATTTCCACTTGACAGTGCAATGTTTCGTAATGGTCTGTAGTACAGATTGTGTCTGAGCATAAAGCAGTCCATTAAATAAAAGGTCATTTCTTTCTCCTAAATATGAGTCTCAAACGCATTCATCCTCCCTCCAGTAGTGCTGAAAGATGTTGCAGCATCCTTCACTTGGCGGCTGATCTGGTCTTCAGCCTCTGTGATCTGCAGGTCACACACTGATAATGGAGTTGTCTCCATTGTGTTACGATGTATTCCTGGCTGTGAAAGGCTTTTATTTTCCATCTGAAAAAAACAAGGACACAACGTTCTTTGAGTTAGGGTTGAAATAAGACTTGGAGCCCTATCTGACACCAGAGGAAACAACACACGTCTAAATTTCCAACGGCTGCTGTTTGTCATTTTTTCACCATTAAACCATACAATTTGAGTAATGGATTGCACTCACGGATGTGGAAATGCACCCTGGTGGAATATTGTTATCTTGAAGCAGGAGTATGAAGTCTCAAGTCAGTGGCAGAGTATTTATCTGCTGTTAAATAAATGAATGCCTTTATTTGTCTTTGTACGCCTGCACAGTGATTCAGTGTCTCCTCTCAGCACAACCAATACATAAAACGAGTCTGCATCAAAAGAAAGTATCTGATGTCAAGACAAGAAAACATTGAGTTCTGTACATTTCCTGTGGAGGAGATAACTGAGCCTGCAATATCCTGTGTGAACTTAGTGTTTGTGCATCAGATCCAGGTTCACAGAGCTCAAAGACATGTCCCTCGCCTCTTTTCAGCCACTAATAATGCATTAACTCATAAAAAGTCAAATTGGTTTGCTGATAGAACAGATGGGAGATGGCGAGCTGTTGTGTCACCGCCTCCATCACCCCACCGCTCTTTGCAATGTGTGGTGTGTCTGTGGATTTTAAGTATCAAAGAATTCATGCTGCTGTGACTCGTAGGTGAATGCAAACAGCGTCTCTCTTAATATGCTCTCATCATTTCTGCTGTGGAGCGTCCGCTGCAGTGGATATAACTCTAATCTGCACATTACATCATTTCATTCAGCAGTCTCCGTGTTCTGTGCACAATAACAACAATAATAGGCGGAGAGAATTTCAATGAATTTCAAAGGAGCTGACAGTGATGGGTTGATAAGTACCTTGCTCAAAACATAAGCCTACCCATGATTACTCCAGAGACTTCATACATCCCCCTTTTCATCTTACCTCTTACTTGGCACCCATCACACTAGTATGGGTGGATATGCTTTCATTTTACATGCTACTTGCACTTGAAGACATTATTTAAAGAGTATTGTTATCTCTATTGCTAGGATTGAACTTTATCCTTGGCTTACAAAAGACAGTTGGCACTGATCACCTCCTGGCCCCCATGATTTAAATCTTACATTGTGCTCTTTTTATATATAAAATCACAAAAACTCTGAAACCAATGTGAAAATCTAGCCTGGGTGTCAACACCAGAGGAGTTACATAACCATTAGAAAGAAAGGTGTTGGAATTTTTAACTTTTGCCAAAAATGTAATTTTATGACCAAAGAAAGCTATTTGTAATACAGCTTTTATGTGTTGCAGTATAACCAAAATATTCACCAATAAAAATCTATTTCAGAAATACAAAGAAAAATGTTAATAGTACTTTATTGAATGGGCTCCACCATTTCTGAAAATGTCAGAGCTTTCAGAAAAATGTGACTTTGGATATAAATATCACAGCAGGGGAGAAGAAGGAGGCTCAGTGACACCACTTATTAGTTTCTGAAGAGGCATAAGATAGTCATATTGGAGATACTGACCCCGACTAACTTTCAGTCAATTTAACCACAGACAGAGAGGTGGAGCTGAGTTGTCAGTCAACTTAATTTGCGAATGAATGAATAGCTCCTGGCTGTCTTATATTCCAAATTAATGAGACAGAAAATACTTGCTTCCCTTACCGTGTAAAGAAATTAACTTTTGAGAACAAAAGTAATGTTTGTGTCAGGCTGTTAACATCTTTATTTCTCCTGTCAAAATGTGATTGTGAATATGGGAGTTAGTGCCGCCTTTCTGGGCTTTTGAAGCCAGCCTCAAGTGGACAATCGAGGAACTGCAGTTATTTTGCACTTGTGTACTGGCTCTATACTTCACCCCCAGAGGTTTCTGCTGAGGTGAAGGTTATATAGATGACACAGTGCTGCTAAGAGAAGGTGTTTTATATTTTGTCAATGTCCTAAAAACAGATTCAGGAACCTTTAAAGGTGACATATCACGCTTTTTTCATCAATATATATTGGTCTAAGAGGTCGCCAAAACATGTCTTTAAAGTGTATGCTCAAAAAAACACTTTGAAATCAGATTTTGGCAGTCTGTTTTCCCTCTGACCACGCCCCCTCAGGAAGTGGATGTGCCCTCAGCTCTCCAGCACGTTGATCTAATGTTTACATGTTGGCTGAATATACACGGCAGATCGCGTTACTTCAACCCTCTGAATCTGATCCTGAATCTGATCCTGACGGAGAGGTGCCTGCAGCAGAACCTTTCTGAACGATTGGTCACAGATTTAGTGTTTCTTGTTGTTTTATTTATCAGTATGTAGACGTATGTCTTGGTACACAGCTACGAACATGTAGCTATGTGGCTATGCTAACTAGCGCTTGCACTTTTCCATGGAAAATAAAAATCATCCACTAGATCTTCAAATCTGCAGACGTGGGGAGTAAAACCGACCTTTGTGTTTATTAAGACAGCCTACAACTAGCATGCCTCCCTCCTAAGCTCCTTGTTAGCACACGTGTGCAGGGAATGAAAAACAGAGGAGAGGTTGAGTTGTATTTTATACAGTCTATGGGCTGAACAAGCTCCGAGCTCTGACTCCGTGACAGACCGGATATTGTTGTGACGTAACAAAAACACGGAAGTCTGAAACGGCTCGTTTCACACACATTTACAGAAAGGTGGAGAAATCAGAACAGGGGCAGAATGGATTTTTTTCATTCTCGGGGGGTTTGTAGACATGCCAGGGAAACATATTTCAGGTAGAGAACCATTAAAAAGTCGATTTTGCATGATATGTCACCTTTAAAAGTTCAAATGTATTTAAAAATATAACACCCAATTTTGACACCCTTGAATGTAGCATCAAGAAGAAACTGTCTCACACAACAAGCAACTCTAGAACAGTCTAAATTGTTAAGCAGTAACACATATACAGTAGATAGGTATATATCAAAGTGTGCATATGAAGGGATACACTGAAGTTATCATCTCTTTGACAAAATTAAATCAGCATTATGCAAATTGAATCACCTTGCATTTAATTAACATGATCTTGTAGTATCTCTCTGCACATACTCACTGCACCTATTCACAGATGTAATAAAGTTTATAATAAAGTTTATTTATAAAGCACTTATCAAAACAGACGTTACAAAGTGCTCAACATCATAAAAACCCACAATAAAGAGAACAAAGCAAAGGGGGGGGGGGGGGTATATGGGCTGGCAAGACAATTTAAGCAGAAAAACCAAAAGAGAAACTACTAAAAGCAGTTAAAACAATAAAACAATTAAAATCAGTAAAACAAATAAAATCAGTAAAACAATAAAACGATGAGTGAATAAAAAAATAGAAAAAAACCAAATGTAGCATCTTGGATAAAACAATATTAAAGGAAGGCCTTTCGATAAAAATGTGTTTTCAGCTGTGATTTAAAAGAAGATACTGATGCAGCTTGCCTGAGATCCTCAGGCAGGTCGTTCCCCAGTTGAGGAGCCTGCACAGTAAACGCTCGCTCACCCTATGTGAGTCTAAAGGTTGACTGCAGAATCACACATGCACAGTCACACCGTGATAAGGTAGGAGATTTCATCACACTCCGAATACGAATGTGAAAGCCTGTTGCTCCTTACACTCTGCGTAATGATAGAGTCCACATCACAACAAACAAAGCTTCACAGGCTAATATTTTCTACAAAAAGCCCTGAAAAATGAAATCTTCTGGCGGTCTGTGCCACTGAGATGTTGTTATTGCTTGTGTTTCTGAAGACTAATGGCTGCCTTTCATACAGAATACTGTCATTTTAGCTTCAAACGTGTCAAAGCTGTGACGAGTCAAAATCCTCGTGGCTGTAGAAGGCTTTTGAAAGCGTGCACTCACTGACATGGTTAGTGGTTGAGTTTTCACAGGCTCATTTGATCCTTTGATTTTTTTCTGGATGGTCTAACGTATTGACATATAGAAGAAGTCACATGGTGACAAATGAACAAGACTCAGATAATAACTGTGGAAGCAGCTCGACATTAGGTAAGAAGATTCTTTACACTGAAGTGTCCTGATACATATTCATTTCAATTTAATGTCACAAGTTGTGCTTCTCATTTTCACTTGTTTTCTAATTCTCTGTGAGTGTGTGTTCAAGGAGCGGGGCAAGTAATCAGGTATGATTAAGCACACTGTGTAGAAACAGGAGTATTTAGCTTAATCTAGAAGTCATATTCTAAATTGTAACACTCCCTTATTCACCCCCCAAGTTCAATCCTCAACATATCAAGTTTTTACCATCAGAAATGTCTGCCAATAAAAAATATTTTGCATTTAACAACCACTCTCTTCCTCTTCTTCATCTTCAAACTGGTGCATTTTGTTACCAGTGCTCCCGTCCTGCACGGCAGAAACATGGCACACACTGCTCTGAGGTCTTTAAACGAGCTCCTCATCTGTCAGAGAATAGATCTTAAAATATCACTGATGGTTTATAAAGCACTGAATGGTTTCAGGTCAAAATACATCAGTGATCCTTTCTTAAAATACAAACCATCCAGACCACTCAGGCTGTCTGAGACAAATCTACTTTCTGTATAAACCAAAAACACAGAGGCAGTGTTCAGTTTTTATCCACACATCTGAAAATATCTGATCTGCTGAAACTCTCAGTTCTTTTAAATCCAGGTTGAAGACTTATTGTTTACAGCTTCCTTTTATTAAATTATTTTAACAAATGTTGTCATTACCTATTATACAACATTTCACTGTTTCTTTTAGGGGTGAGCCCGACTAAGGATTTGCTTAGTCGAATCTGATTCATCAGATTTTGCCCATAGTCGACGAATAGTCGAATGTTTGTTGTTTTTCCTTATTGACCCAAAGTCTGCATGATGGTGACCGCATGACAATATTACGCATAACCATTTACAATTAAGAGACTCATAGCTTAAAGTAAAAGGGACAACAGAATATTATAAGTATAAAACTTAGATTTTTTAAATCTATATTGCAAAAACAACGAGGTGATGAAGGAGAGAAAACTCAAATAAGGCCACCATCCGTTAAACATGGAACAACGCGCCGTTATATAATATAAGGAATCAGGAGATATTTAAACAGTGTTAACACAGCTGAAAGCAGCGCTGCAGAGGGTAGTTTGTCCAACTTAAGGCTAAACATTTGTATAATGTTCAAAATCAAACCTGAACCAGCTAAAGGGTTTTTAAATCTCTTAACAGAACCTTTTAAAACAGTCTTTCATCGCGTCTTTGTCCGCTTGAGTCTTTTCAAATTGTACGTGAGGAAAACCATCGTGTTTACGGGCAGAAGTGCGCTCCTTGCTTTGTTAAACTGTAAATCCTGTCTTTGATAATATCCTCTCTGATGGTGTGGAGGTGGATGGGATGCTGTGGATTGTTTTTGAGGCTTCTGATAGCTTTCTTCATGAAGCTGCTCCTCATCTTCATCACTATTTTTTAGGATCAACTGAAGTTTTATTTCCTGACATTTTGAGCTGCTATGAACGTAGAAAAATTTAAAGGCCCGCTGAGGTACGTCTGCTCCACAGGTCCCGCTGAATGGGAGAGTCCACCTTTAATTACCAGGGGAGATTTAATTACCACTTTAAGGAGATTTAACACTTCAAGAGCTGTTCTCAGAATTACATTAAATAAGTCTGTATTTATATAAAAAATAGGCTAAATGAGACACTATTTTTACGGGAAACAGGAAAATAATGTAAAATTAGACATTGAGCACCCCCATGGTTTGAATGGAATGATCCACATTTCATATGCAAATATTCGACTATGAGATTGGCAGTCGACTAAGGCTCGTTAGAACGAATCGTCGAATATTTGACTATTTGGGGTCACCCCTAGTTTCTTTTATTCTTATGTTTGAAACTACACTTGAACTTTCTGTTTTTGCTGTTTTTATTTTCCATTGCTTTGACTTTCAGTAGGCTTGTTTTAATGACTTTTAAATGTCTTCCTACTTTTTCTGACTTTTGTCATGTTTCTTTTAATGTCTTGTGTGAAATCCTTTGAATCGCCTTGTTGCTAAAATGTGCTGTATAAATAAAGTTGCCTTGCCTTTAATTGATACAGTGGTGTGGAACAAAGCGTTTTGCACAAACTCAGTAAACAACACAGGAACATCATAATTGAACCAGAAGCTGCAGGGAGCACTCATTTATTCACCGGATGTTCCATTGCAGCCTCTGGTTTGAAAAAGAAAATCCTATTTCTACAGTTCTGACCAGACACCCGTGATCTCTTTCTTGATCCGAGTCTGATTATTCTACCATCTCACATTGCTATGAATGAAGATTCCGCTGAACCTTTCTATTATTCATTTCTCATCAAAAAGTTCTACCATGAAAAGTGTCCATTTAAAGTTTTTACATGAATCAATTTGTTATAAAATTCTCTCTAAGCCCTTGTCTGGATTAAAAATTTGCTCTCTGACATTAAAGCAAGACGAAAGCTGAGGAAAAGAAACCTTTTCTGCATTTGTACTCTAACTTGTTCAACAGGAGACGGTCTGGAGAGGTACCAGAAGTACAGCAGCTGTGGCACTAAAGAAATCTTCCTCTGTGAGGTTATTAAGAGGCCGCTAACAAGACAAGGACAGCGTGATGAAAGATCAATTCTGAGGTGAGAAGCTGAAAAGGCTTTGTGCGGTGGCATTGCTCAATTCTTTGGAGTTGACTCACAGCTCTCAGAAACACGTCAAAAAATGTTAAAAATGTACGAACAAACACACAAACCTACACAGCATTCACTGGATAGCTGGAGCATGAAATACAGGTATCTTTTTTTGTTTTTTTCTGATTAAAATTGAATATCCTGTTAAATTTGTCATCTATGAGGTAACTATTCTTAAATGGACTATGAAGGCAGTCCACATTCCCCCCAACTTAACCTTAGTGTTTCATTGACGACTTTCCTTTACACCTGATCATAAACATTTGGATTTTTCCCAAACATAGTCACTGATTAATACACCGTTTATTTGATTTGATCGCTAAATTGAGATTCAAGAGAGAACAAGTGCACCTTTGACCAATAAGAGTCAGATCTAAAGTATAATGAGAGACGTATGTTTCTGCTCCTCTAAGTTCACACACCCCTCCCCTCCTCCTGACACCATCCTACCCCCCAGCTACGTGAAGAAACCTGCAGCTGGTTTGGAAAGGTGGGGACACTCACTGAGTTGTGTTTAATCTGTTAATCAATCAATGATAAATGAACAGACTTGGTATGACTCATCTGTCCGTATGCCTCACTTTGCTTCCACATTATTTGCAGTTGAAGCAGAAAAGTGGAGTTGAAGCACTCTCCTATTAACAGTCGTGTTTTAAGCTGAAAGTAAAGTCAGATATTGGCTTCTTCTAATCAATCACAATTAAAGTTATCAGCTATTTAGTATCAGTAGGTTGATTTAAAAAACACATCAACAGGCACAGCTTCATGTGCTGTGACATAAACAAATGTTATCTACATACCTTTCTGTTGTCAGCTGAGGTCTGTTTGAAGTCATATCCCCTGAAGGGATTCGGACGAAATTCCTCCTCATCCTCCACTGTCAGTCTTGGAATGGCCGTCATCGGGCGAATGACCCCAGGCTTCGTCTGATGACAGAGGCAGAGTTTTAAAAAAACAAGACCAACTTTAACAACTCACATAGTCTCATTTTTGTGTGAGATGTAAGATAGTCGAGGGTGTCTGAGGGAGTTACATGTTGAGTCAACCCAACAATTAAACTTTGTCACCCTCGTTTCTTGGAACCAGAATTACTAGTTAAACAAACTATTTCTATTTTTTTATTATTATACATAATACTGGTTAGATGTTGTTTCTAAGCTATAGTACAGCCACCCACCATTGGCTGTAGCTGTAGCTCTGGTTAATGCTCTACTATCTGGATGTAAACAAGCACAGATGAGAGAGGACTCTTCATAACGTAGCCTGATTTGTCAGTATTTCTATTCAGAAAATGTAGATACAGTTTGGAGGCTGTGTCTGGTTAAACATATAATTAGCATATAATCACTCAACAGGAGCAATGCAAAACAAGCACAGGCAAGTGGACCCTGACCTGAAGGGAGGACTGACTGGCTGGTAGTGATAACTCTGCAAATGGTAGCCCCACCTAGGAAACTAATTTGGCACTGTTTACCTGCAGACCCTGTGATCCCATCTTTAACTGGTTTAAATAAATTGTGCTCATCTTTGGCTGCTTTCTGAGTGTTTTCCTGCCTTCAAACCAAGCGGCAACCTCCGGTCTAAAAATATGAGTCCAATGCGGAAGTGTTAAAAGCTGCAGTGCATCGAGGATCCGCTTGAGGTTGGCTCCGGAAGTACCGGAAGTCACATACACATGAATGGGGAAAAGACGATCTTTGCAGCATTAATACACATGTTTACAGCCTGGTACAAAAGATGAGTGTAGTCTGAATAGCTAATTTCTCGACGTCCTCTCACTGTGAGGGGGGTGAATTTTTTTCTAATTCGGCAATTTCGAAGATATTGAGATTACCAGTCTTCCAATGAGAGACACAGCTGCCTGTGGGAACACTGCAGCTGTTGGCTAGGAGGCTCAAAGCCCGCCTCTTTACGTCACACTGGCTCGACAGAAGCAATATGGCTGCCACAGCCGATTGGTCTCAAAACAGCTCTTCAGAAACAGATGGGTGACGTCACGGATACTACGTCCATATTTTTTACAGTCTATGCTTCAAACTTGTCAGTAAGTTCGATATCTATACATTGTAACACAACATATTCAGTTTTATAAGAGAAGGAGCCTTAAAACTCCTAAAAAGACTGATATTTACAAAGTTTCTTCTGTCAGACCTTAAGATGCACCAGGTATAAGGTAGTTTCTTTCTACATGGATATTTCAAATGCCTGTCAGGTGTTAGAGAGAATACTTGTACAGGAAGGGTATAGAAAAAGGTCAGAGGTACTGCTCTGTCCATGGGGGGTAGTGGGGCAACACAAAATGAAAGTCCTTCACCAGAGTTTTGAAAATATCCAACAACAAATGCGCTTTTTTTTTTTTACCTTTTTAGTGTCCATGAACTTTCTGGACACACCTGTGGACGGTTGCAGACTGGACAAAGATGCCTGAAAATAAAAAGAAGTGTTAAAAAACTAGAGACAGAATTTCAGTTCTGCAGGTTTTATGTAAAATGAAGGAGCATACTTTGAAATGACCAAGCCTCTTCTCTGGAACTGTGTGACTCATGAAGTGTTTTATCCAAAAACATAAGTGCAGGAAAAGTGAGATTCAAAATGCCAGATGTGTACCAGTACTGTATGTTCCCTATGTTCAAGATTAACTTATCTTTGGATGTGGTCTGGTGATGCTTTCTTAAATTCAGAGGAAGCTTTTTCACACCAAAACAAACCCTGAACTGACTCCGTGTTCATGCATCAACACTGTAGAGAATCAAACTCCTGATGGGCCTCTTTACCTTCACACGTATTTACAGAAAACAAAATGTTGACTTATTGTTGGTCATTTTGTTTTAAATTCAATCTGAATAAAGACAGTCAGTCAGTCAGATGGAATTTGTCTCTTTTCTTCCGTCGGTGTAAAACCTTGTGGGCAATATTTGACTTTAATCTAATAGAGCTGACGGTTACCCACATATTTGGTTTCACGTCCCAAGGACTTCAGAAATGATGAATTGCTCTGCTGAAATGAAAAAAGAAAGAAATATATCAAAACAATTATTATACTCAAGATTCATCTGAGGGGGAAATTGAAAAGTTTGTTGATAAAAGAGCTCATCCAGTGCTTCAAAAGTGTGACAACAATGACTGTAAGGAGGAAAACAAAATCCAATCCTTGGTGAACACAATTCAATTACTGAGTGAAGGGCAGAGTTTCAGAGTGCTCCCTTGTAATTCATCAGTGTTTCACCTACAATGATAGTGTGACCCATTTATAAGCAATTGACACCAGGGGGAAAAACCCCTTGATGCACATCTGGAGAAAATTTATAATAAAAAGGCTTCAAAATAGATCACATCTGATGATCAAATTAGCATGTAGTAGGACATGATGTCAGGGAAAAACCATTGCAAAATAAATCATCCTGCTTTCTGTCATTTGGAAGCCAACTGTCAAGGCTCAGGCTGTGGCAGCATTTATTCTCCTTTGTTGTTTCACCCCTCCTCTTTGAGTTTGCCCCCTCCTCCTGTGTGTGCGTGTGTAGGGTAAGTGTAGCTCACTTCTGTTGCTGCTGCGTGGAGACACACGTGTGAGCAATCTAAATCTGTGCCATGACACATACCTGGTCCTCCTGCTGTTTCAGTGCCAGATTACACCTTCAAGTCAGCATTTTGGATTTTCCTTTTTCTTTTTTTTCAGTTTTGTGTTTAATAAACTGACTTAAAGCTGCTCTTGGTAGGAATGGTGTAAAAAAGACTGTACTTTTTTTCTGCTGGGTTTGAAGAAAAGGTCATAATACCCATCAGTACACATCTGTAAGTGGAGTAATTTGAGATTATGGCAAAATCTCTATGTTTTCCAATGCCTTTGTATCAAGCAATGTTATTATTCCTGTTATCACAGACCAATCAGAGCTACTCCCCAACCCTCTGTCCTGATTGGTTGGGTTGCAGCCCCACTATGTCGTCCTGATTGGCTGGGAAGCCACTACTTCCTCATAGAACGCGCACAACGATCTTTTGTGGGCGGGGTTACGACAGCAGAGAGGAGAGGGGTAGTGTTGACATTCGAAATCTCTCTCTGAACTGATGTTTATATCAAGACTACCAACATCAGCTTTAAATCTCCACTGTGTCTCTGTCTCAGCACTGAGTCCAACAACTGAGAACACACCCTGACACCAACAATATCAAAATAAAATAAAATATAAAAATGTCCATCACACTTCAGAGTTCAGCAAAGAATGTTTCAAGTTTATAAAAATGTTTCGAGCGACAGAGAATTAAGTCTGCTGATATCAGACGTCAGAAGTTTCCTTGCTGTTGTTTTGATAGATCTAAATAACATCATGTGATGGCGTCTGTATGTGAGCATAAATTGGGTACAGTTGTCTGTCAGGCTGTCACTTTTCACAGCACACCTGTCCAAATGTGTGAACAGGAGAGAGAGAGAGAGTGAGCTGAAGAGCAAGTGATCCACATACCTGGTGAGGCGTCTTAGGCTAATATGTTCTGTACACAACTGTGCAAACATTTGCTGTGTGCAATATTGGGTGGAGAAAAACAAACATCTGAAATATGTGCAGGATTTTCTCCCATAAAGTGGCAGGCTTGCGTTTGTGTGATACTCCAATTTGTTTTAATTCAAGAAAAGGTTAAATATTTTAATACTTTTCATCACATCACTATTGCTTCTGTATCAGTATGTGTCACAACACGACACGACATGGTGATAGCAGTGTAAACATATTCTATATTTTACACTCATACCAAACACACACACACACACACACACACACACACACACACACACACACTCTCTCCCTCACCAGTCCTTTGATGAATAATGAACAGATGTCTTTTTATTTCTTGTGCCGATGATTAAACAGACAGGATTCACTTTTATCTCACTTCCAGTTTGTGTTGCAGTAAAATTAGAGGATGAACCTTGTTTCCAGGGCCTGAAGGTTGGGTTAGCCTTGTTTTTCCTTCTGATACTACATCTTGATTTTTTTCAAGTTGATCTTTTTGTATCAACACACGTGTTGTTTCAAGTAATAGCCCCTGGTCAAACAGATGACATCTTTGGTCATTTCAAATTCACTGGAGCTGTGAATTTACACACTAAAGGAGCAAGAGGTGATGAAATGTTGTCACTGTGTGTGCAAAAGGTTCACTGTGAACAGACTTTGTAGAAATAGAACAAGCAGGCGAGCTCCTTGATGATTTAACTGAACAAAAAATAGGTCTAAAGTTTTTTATTATTCATGTGAGATTGTCTTTGTTGTTGAATTTATTTCAAAGAATAAAAAAAAAGATGAAAAAGATTCTCAAAATAATCTGCTGTCCTCATTTCAGATAAGAGTGAAATATGTAACCAAGATGATCGTTTTTGGGGATTTCTTCATTGAGGGAAACATTTTCCCGGAGTTGCATAACAGATTGATATCACTCTGATATCTTTCCTGACATGTTACTTGTTGTTTTAAATGTACAACCAAAATTTGAATAATGCCAAGCTGTGGCTGCTCCTGTACTTGTAAACTGCATCCACAGCATACATCCACGGATTAAAGCCAGAGCAACTTGATTCCACAATTCCTCCTCCTAGCGTAACACATCGCAGGCAAGGTGTAACAGACGTAAGTATCCTGCTTTGAGCTGGCTAAAGCTGTTTGATTTTATCAGGCCTGTAATTCCCTGTACATTCACTAATAAGAGGTGTAAAAGGGTACACTGCACACCTGAGCAATGTTTTTGTACTATTTAATTTCAGATCCCTTGTTAACAGACTGAATCAGCACTGAATTTCTATGTATTCTTTCTTCTTTTTCCCTTTCTATGACAACAAAACAGCCTGCTGTATCTATTTCAGAGTTCTGTCTGAACTGCATACATATCAAATTCTCATTGAGGCTTATCAATGAACTGAGATAGAGCTAGCAGTAGAAGTTAAGAAGCTGTGTTGCAGCAAACATTGAGTCTTTACCAAGCAGCAACCTCCAGTTTCATGAAATGAAGCAGATGTAGAAACGCTAAAAGCTGCAGTTCCACAAATGTCAACTGGGGGCTGGCTCGAGAAGCACCAGAGGTCACATCCACATCTATTCAATAGAGCCCAACTTCACAGCAAAAATGAACATGTTTACAGCCTGGTTGGGAAATAATCTGAATGGGTCTGAATGGCTCATTTCTCTAAGCACACACACCCACTGGATGGGGGTGATTATTTATAACTCCCTTTTGTAGACACTAATGTTGGCAAAATTATAGGAATGGCTGACTTGACAGATGGGCGGGCATAGCGTGGCGGCGAGGAGGCTAAAAGCCTCAGCTCTACTTCTTTGAGTTTAAGTATGGTGTTTCTTTTTTGTGATAGCACTTGGAGAGTGTTGCCTGGCCTGACAAATGTGAGTATTTGTGCTGCTGTTCATGTTTAACACAGTACCTGAGTTTGCTACATGTTTTGTAATATGTTTACAGGGAATGTATTGTTGCAATGGTGAAATTACAAGCCATAATAAAGAAAAAAGAGTGCTTCAAGGTTAAGCATCAAACTGTTGCAGAATCCTCAAATGATTGTTGTTTCGTTCATGAACCTATTATCTTGTCACAGCTTGATAAAGAAACCAAATCTACCTGCAGACCAGCGTTGGCGGATGATGACCCGGGAGGCTGCGGTGATCGTGATGTTTTGCTCTAAAAAGACACAAAAACAAACACATTAAATCATTTTGCATGTTTCAGTTTAACCTTCTTCACATTTTGAAATGTGTTGTCGGTAATAACTTTACTCACTGGTGGAATGGAATCGGCCAGAATCTCATCAATCACTGCATAAAGCTCAGCCGACTGCTGCCGGAGCTGAGAGGGTGAACACATCTGTAAGAAGCACAGGATCATTGATGTTGCCTGTTTGTGGTTTGAAATAACCAGAGATATTGACCATCTGTGATTTGTGCAGTGTTACCTCAGCGTGTGTGTCTGTGACAGCTACATCCAGCGTGTCATACGGACTCTCTCCTCGCTCCACCTGCTCATCTATCACCTGTGAAAGCAAAACAGAGTGTGCAGATTAGGACGGCTGCTCTCTGTGACTGATAAGAAAGTATTATCAGATGAAATGACAACATCTCTACACAACTCATATTCAGCTGCTTTATATTCTTCACAACAGCTCTGTCCTCTGCAGGCTCTAAGGTATCATGATGCAGTGTGAATGATGCTATGTTTTCATTTTCATGTCTATTTGAAGCTCTGTCAGTTACAGCTATTCCCTGTACATCATTCCCTCTTCTCCTTCTATCTTTCTTCCCTCAGTCTTTTCTTTCTCCTTTTCTTCCTTTTTTTTTTTTTTTTTTTGTTGAGACAAATGTTTCATGTACTTTCTCTTTATTCCCAATTATTTTTTAATTGGTAGAATTACAATAAAATGTGGAGGAATAAAGTTTGAACCATTGATTGTAAAAAATAAATATGGACAGAACAACAGCTATCCTGAGTGAGGCTGGAACATTTAGAGCTCCCCCTGGTGACTGGCTGCAGTACAGGTCTTGAGCCCTGTGTCCTCTTATAACAGATGGAACATGGATCAAACTGGGAAATTAAAATACACATTAAATATTTATTTCTCCAACATGGTTTCTGTCAGTTAGCAGTTAGCTCTTATCTTCTTATCATGCTGGTTTATGTGCATGTGATTAGATTTTGTAGAGGTTGAGCTTTTTGATATTCCTGAATAAACAAACAAAAAGGGATCCTTTCCAAAAATAAATATGAGACCACTCCTGCATCGTGGATCTTCGGGAAGTAACCATCACTGCATCATATAGAACCTGCTTTTTAAAATAATCGATGGAATCCCCTTGGGTAGAAAGTAGAAAGCATTATTATGTCTTAATTCCCAGTCATTCCTCCCATAATTCTCCCAATTGTAACATTTGCTGAAGTGGCTAAATGAAACTCTCATAAGAGCCTCATACAATAATCCAGAGGATTAGACTCAGATAATTGAACTCACCTGCTGATCCAACAGGAGAGTGTTTGTGGGAATCGCAGCGAGTGATTTGTAGCTCAGTTTAATCTTGTTTGTCTGGAGTTTGAAAAGAAAGAAGAGCAGAAAAATAAATAATTTATAATTCAAATATTCTGCTTTTTTCTTTAAAGAAAGATTTAAGATAATTTTTCATATGTATTTCATGAGTTTATATTTTTCCATGCATGATTTATATGTAGCTGCAACTGGCTGCAAATCATGCAAAACAGTCACACTCTGGATACCTGTAAGACGAGATGTCTGAGAGCATTGATTGACTGCTTTCACAGCACTGTAATCACACTCAGATATTACACCACATTGTTGACTGGCTGCAAATGTCACCAAAAAGTTCAACTAGTGCTTAAAGTGGGATCGAAAGCAAAAGGCACCAACAGAGTAGAAGGAGGACATAAACTAAAGCAGAGCTGGATGATGACACAGGTTCAAATTAAGTTACCTAGAGTGGTCAGATTTCATCACCACATTCATAGCTTTAATTTTCTTTCTGTCCTCTTCTCTGCGTGTCCGTCTCTCTTGTGTGATTGAAGTGGAGTCAACTTGTTTTCATTGCTCTCCAGTAGATTCTTCCAATGAAGGCCAGATGTCTTCACATAGCTGGTGTATGTAGTCTATATAGTCTGGTGGAAAACTGGATAGGAGCGTGGTGATGCGGAGATACAGAGGGTCTTTTGTTTTTGTTACATACTGATGTCTTTTTTTCAATAAGTGTACGTTTGTTGTGAAAGTTAGATGGAACTTCTGGTATCTTTCATTAAGGGAAGAAAGTGTATGTAACAAATGGATGTAGCCTTTTGGTTTCAAGTGTGGGCAATGTACCTCAGTGGCTTAAACCAGAATTCTGTCTAATGGCCAGCAGGGGGCGACTCCACTGTTGGAAAAAGGTGTCCATTTGTATGAGATTAGATGAGGGAAACAGCCTACTTCTCAGGTTATCACCCCAATGAAAATGTTCTCATTTAGGCTCAGGGCTCAATACCTGGTCTGATTTCTCCTTCAGTAAGCACATGACAGAAATACATTTGGAATTTCACCCAAAATTAAAATTCTGGTCACATCTAGAGTGATGTGAGCAGGGTAAACTTTAGGGCATGGCTACTTTGGAGTCACAAGTCTCCTTAACATTTCAACCACAACAAAGATTTATGAATGTGTATCCACTCTGTTGTCCAAATAAGTATTAGTCCTGGTTCTACACAAAAAAACAGCCAAACTGCAGATCTTACAACTTCAGGGTCCATGACACAGTGGCTGCATCCGCTTCCTTTATACATTCTATATATAAATCAACTTCCACACCAACAAGCAAGAAAACAAGACAAACATGTCACGCAACTTATATCTCCCTGCATGCACAGAAAATATAATCCCCATTAGTTAATACTGAGAATTTCATGCAGTGTTATAAACATCAGGGTCTTATTTTTAGCCAAGAAACCAGAACTACTTAAAAGCTGCAAGATTCCCTCTAGTCTTGACATATGACATTTAAACTGAGCTGTAAACAGATGGCTTAAAGTCGGTGTGAATCAAAGGTCTATCATGCAGTTCATGCGGATATTTAAAGCAACTCCACACTGAGAAGAGCATCTGCTCTTCTATTTAGAGACATGAAATCTGTTTTTGACAACAAAGCGTGAGAACACATTAAATAATATCCTAAACTTGTCATGCATACGGCAGGCAGAGCAGCTACCTTTCTTTTTTTACCCTCTGTGTCACTGTAGTCTGATATTCCACTCCCCGGCCTTGGGGAGGGTGTGGAGCGCAGGGAGAGGGACGGAGAAGAGGTGAGGCTTTTGACAGGTGGAGCAGGAGAGGGTGTAGGTGTGGGGGAATCTGTAGGCGATGACCATCCAGAGAAAGCGATGGGTGTGTAGCGTGAAGGTGAAAGATGACAGTAAGATGTGTTTATTTTGGCAGTTTTGGATTCAGGGCAGCTCCCCCTTGAATCACACCTTCCTGCACTGTTTTGTGAGAGAGGCAGAGGTGATGCCGTGTTGCTGCGGGTGGCACCGGATGAGCGTGAGTACCAGGGCTGCAGCGGAGGAGGTGAAAGGCAGATAGGGGGTGATCTCAGCTGCTGAGGGAGGGGGTGAAGCCTTGAGAGAGATGGATTTGGCGGAGGAGTCCATTTTCGGGGAGCTGAGGTCTCTGGCTCGTTAATTAGTTTGGGGGACGGGGAGATTACTTTTTTAAGGTTGTTTTCCTCATGGCCATGGGAGTATACGTGCTTATTGCTCGGCTTCTGCTCCGGGGGAATGGAGATGTGTGCGTGTTGTAGATTTTTGAAAGCTGGAGAGACTATCTCTCCACGCTGTGGTGGAGAGATAGATTCAAAGTTTGAATAAAAAACAGGCAGTGGAGCTCGTGGAAATCTGCTGCTTTTCTCCGCTGTGGGTGAAATGACCTGCTTCCACGAAGGCCCACTTCTTGATTGAATTTTCTCTGAGTATTTGTTTGCTGGGCTTTGAAAGTTAGATATTCTGCTGAGCTCATCAGACTGCACAGGTGGAGGGGAAGTGATGCATCTATGTGGCTCCCTGTGAACGTGGCTCTGACTGTCTATGGATGCAGATGAGGAGTAACGAGAGGAGAACTCCAGGGGGATGGAGGCCACACTGGAGGCTGCAGAGCAGGCTTTACAGAAGGACAAGGTCACAGGGTTAATAGGCCAGCAGGGGGTGTAAGGCCTCTGCAGGGCTGAGGACAGCACAGGGAGTCTGCCTTTCCTTAGGATGGCAGTAAGAAGAGAGAGGCGGGTGAGAGGAGGCCGGTGCCGGGGAGGTGGAGGAGGTGACTGGGCACAGACAGAGGAGGACAAGCTCTCACAGGAAGAGAAAGGGGTTTGAAGCAGACTGGAGCCAGGGGCGAGAAAGTGCCTCTTAATTTGGACCACAGCAGGGGAGAAGATGCCGGAGAGGACAGAGGAGCAGGGAGAAACAGTGCGGCTGAAGGAGGTGGGAGATGTTACAGAGGAGAGTGGCACAGCAGACCAGCTCTTGTCTCTGTCCGAGCCCTCAGAGAGGATGGACTCTCTGGAGGAGGCCGGGGTGGGGAACAGGTCTGCAGAGTATGTAGGGCTCGCTCTGTCCTCTGTATCTATATTTGCATAGCAACCTGAGCTAACCTCAGAAAGTCCAGAAGTATCGTAACACTGCTGCTGGGAAACGCCCCTGTGTTTATACACAGCTGTTTCCATAGAGGCCGTCCCAGCGGGTTCATGGTGGGGCTTATTTTCAGACTGAACACAGACTGGAGGGGACTGAAGGCTCATGGGATCTGGTGACAGATTTAACTGAAAAACAAAAAAGTTTTCATTAAAAAACTTCTCTGGTTGGTTGGAGGATTAAATTTGTAATTTGTCTAACTTCCACTTTAGGTTCTTAGTCCGAGTGATTAAAATGTCTGACTTGCACATTAAAATTTTAACAAGGCTCTGTCAGATTAATCCAATTTGTGCAGACCAGAGGAAGTATTTTGATGGAGCTGCTATCTGTCACTCCCTGCAAAGAACTAAAATAAACCAATTAAAGAGCCCAAACTAACTCACTGAACTATTTGCATTTCAACTTTTTCCAAATTCCAATTAAAGTGTCAGATTTAAAATTGAATGGATGTCCATGTCTGATTCATTTCTTGTTTTAAACTAACTCTAGAAAGTATTTAATCATGTATGTCAACTTCAAGTGTGAATTCAACCTGCGTGAACACACAGAGGCAGCTTTACACACACATCATCTGTGCGTCACAACTATTCAACAGATTTTATTTGGGCAGACTTTAAAGGAGACCTAATATGCTGACCCATATTTTAATACATATAGTGTTACAATGTTAGATGTCCATACTAAACCTTGACAAAGTTTCTCAACATGATACAGGGATGTCTGCGTAATCCCAACATGTTTTCCAGCTTCTATGATCAGCATGTTCCGAGGACTTTAAGAGACTTGTCCTAAACCTGTCATCAGGCTCTCCGTCCTGCTAGGTCAATGTTAAAAGACAAACCCACCTGCAGCTCTTTCAAATTCTCCCTCGCCTGGAAAGCCTTCTTTTTCCTCCGCTCTGCACTTTGTTGATTCAGTATGTCTAAGCAAGTTGTTTGTAAGTGTTCTTTTCATTGTGACTTACCAAAGATAAAGGCACCTGAAAACAGTCTGAAGATTTGATGTTTTCGAGACAACAACAGACACAGTGCAGCTAATCATGCTCGCCATTTCACTGATGACTCCTTTGTAAACTAAGGCCAGTAGGAGCTGGATTTGGGTCTCAACTGTTACTGAAACCTGGGGCTGTTCCATCCATAAAGACCTTCCATGAAGGCTCAGAACCACACGTTGTATGTAACAATATAACAGCAGGTAATGTAATGTAGCTAACGTAAAATGGGGAGCCAACAGTTAGTCTCAGATGTTTCCTGTAAAGCTATAACTTTCAGGTTGTTTCATGACTATGAAGCCTTGTCAACAGTAACACCCAGAAGCTGTGTCTAACTTATATCACTGGAAAAGCAGTCAAAACAGAGCGCTTCAGGCAGAGGCTGAATAGTGCAGAAATGAGGGTTCAAACGCAGTAAATAAATAAAGACTTTGAGGTGCAAATCATTCAAAGCTACTCCATAGGTGTCACAGACTGACATATTAAGAGATGCAAATGAGTATAATAGGTCTCCTTTAATGAAAATACCCAATGAAGGTGAAGTCAGGGAGGGGAAATTGTCACTAATCTCTCATCTTGAAATAGGACTGAAACATGTCAAACAAAGTCCAAGACCCTGATCTTTCTCAGAGAAAGTGTACAACTCCAACACTTCCAACATGTTCTCCCATTTTTAACCATAAAAACAAATCACAGTTTGTCGACAGGTGACTTCTTCTGCCCAATCAAAACCCTTTCTCTGAATTAGCATGTCTGTAGACTAGCTTGCAAGCATTATATTGATGTGAAACAAGAGATGAACATCGTCTACCAACATCAATGCGTGGCATGTTATTTGCTCATGACTGGTGTCTGCCGACAAGGCAAAGGTTGACCGATACAGATATTCAACTGATACATCAGTTCATCTTTAAATCACACTTAATAATCAGACTCAACTGGGAAAAAGTGTTGGAAATGATCAAAAGCATCTAACTCTGTGTAACACATCAGTTTCATGTGCAGTTTCATATTGAACTGCATGATGCCTTAAAAGTCAAATACATTCAAAAACCTTTAACTATGATCAAGTGTATCACACAGCCTTCAGTTTAACTTGTGTATTCAACAGATGTCTGCTCTTTAGACCAATCAAACTCTGAAACTTTAAAAACATGTCTGTTTAAATTCCTGTTTCTAACACTTAAAGATAGAGGAGAGACATAGACTCTAATGCAAAGCACTGTAAGTTGTACCATGTCAAAGCTCTCTATCAGTCTCCACATGACATTGAGCGTGTCCGAGTTGTACTTACTTGCAGTTTTGTCCCCA
This sequence comes from Notolabrus celidotus, assembly GCF_009762535.1. Classification (NCBI taxonomy): domain Eukaryota; kingdom Metazoa; phylum Chordata; class Actinopteri; order Labriformes; family Labridae; genus Notolabrus; species Notolabrus celidotus. The sequence goes on from NC_048275.1 coordinate 9,366,265, forward strand.
CTTGCTTTGTTTTTCCTGCTCCTCCCTCTTCACAGTCTCTGATAAAGACTTTCTCTGCTTTGAAAACCTCCCCGTGCGACATGGTCTCCTCCTGGGACACACTGAAGTTCTGCCAGGAGGACAAGAAGTGAATGTTTAGGAGGGAGTGAAACCCGAGAAAACCCGAGGTGAACTTCAGCGAGCCTGTCTGGGCTCAGGGGTGTTCTCAGTTTCACCGTGACACATGCCCCACACACATATAGTTCACATGTACACGCACATGTCCTGCTGACGCTGGTGCAGCACATGCTTCATGTGCAGAACTGGATAACTGAGGAGAGGCATGAGTACATAGAAATGCACACTAGCAATTGTTTTTTAAAGGAGTTTGTAAAGGCAGTAAGTCAAAAGCAGTTGTGAGTGTTGTTTTATTTATGACTTAATATAATTTAGCTTTCTGTTGACACTTATTTTAAGCAGTCAGCATGGGTTGAATGAAGTCCTGTGTGTATGAATAAAGAAAGACCACAGTTGTTTTTGAACCAGGCTGTAAACGTGTATTTCTGCTGTAAAGTTAGCATCTAAATAGTGGCGCTAGGAACCTTTGGCTTTTGGAGTTAGCCTCAAGTGGACACTGGAGGAACTGCAGTTTTTTAAAGTTATATTTTGGGCCTTTTTGTCTTTATTTGATAGGACAGCTGAAGAGAGACAGGAAATATGGGGAGTAGAGAGCAGGGGAAGACATGCAGGAAATGGTCGACCGGCAGGGAACCGAACCGGCGACCTCTGCGACGAGGACTGTAGCCTCTGTATGTGTAGCGCTTAGACCGCTAGACCACCAGCGACCCGGAACTGCAGTTTTTTGCACTTCTGCACATTGGCTTTGCTTTTCAAGACCAGAGGTTGCCAGTTGATGTAAACAAGCATGGATACTAGATGGCCTTTCTTAGCACTGTGTGGTTCGGCAAGAATTTTATCTAGAAAATGGAGATAAAGTTGTTCGTGGGCTGTGTCTGGTTAAACTGGCATAGAACCACTTTACTTAAGCAATGTGTAACCAGCAAACGTTAAGGCGTTAAGCAGGGAGGATCAAAGGCTGGTGGTGCTAGCTCTTTGAATTTAGCCACACTCGGCAAACTAATTCAGCATTGTTTATCTGCAGACTCTGTGAAACCCATGTTTTGTTGTGTTGAATAAATCATACGTAAATAAAAGTTTTCTGACTGTTTTCTTACCTTTAACTTTAATTTGAACTGTTTCAAAGACTGGGGAATTTGTCGCTTCAGAACATCATCAATCCAGGCATCTCTACTCTTGCATGATTCATCTAAATACATCTTATTCATTGTTCCATCACGTCAGACATAATGAATGTTGGAGACTTGTTCAGATTTAACCGTCGAGGGAGAAACGTCGGTTAATGAGACGTCTGTGAGCGACAGGGAGAATTCTCACATCGTTGGATGAAAGAGAACCAGCACACATTTCAAATAACATTCAGTCAGAGCAAGAAGGCTGTTTCCTTATTCAGCTCATTTACACATTAGAGCAAAGTTAATGTTTATTATTTTCCAGTAAAAGTCTTTTTGAAGTTAGAATGATTTTAGTTGAATAGTTCCCCAGATATGACATGAGGTTCAATATGCTTTAAAAAGAAACAGCTGTCAGAGGTCCTCCTTCTCTTTCATCCTGAGTGTGTTTCAGCGCTGCTGTCACTTTCACTTTAGTGAGGAGGTAAACTCTTCTACTTTTACCACAGTCTAAGTGTCTGTGATCATGGTTTGGTACAGAATGTAGGAAGTTTTGCCACCTCCGATCAAAAGTAAGTTTAAAAAAAATGCTGTTGCCTTGGGTTTTCTTTTAACGAGAACGGGATTGGAGTGTTCAGGTGTTTTTTGTCTTTTTTAAACACAAACTAAACAGAGAAAATTAATTTTAATTAAACCCTGCATCCTCCCAGGTGCATCATTAAAATTTAAACTGATAAACTGAGCTTTGAATTTATTCACAGAGTAGCTTAGAGCAGAGCAGTACAAGTTTCTGAATAATAAAAGGCATACATGCTGTAAACTCAGTTATTCATGTAAGTGAAGAATCCTCATTTAAACATACAGTATATGTTTTATCTACAGACTATAAAACATAGATGTAGCCTATATATAACATCATGCAGTGGTATCTGAAGAAACATTTTAAAACCCAGTGACAGTAGTCGGCATGATGGAAATCCTGTCTCCACCTACAGTATCTTTTAGTGGACCTAGAAATGGGCTCTCTCTTCCGTCAACACTCACCGGCTGCTTTTTCAGCACAAAGCAGCATCACCAGACAGCGGGAGTCTCAAGACCGAGGATTACCCGCAATAATTACAGGATCAGTGGTTCCCACCTCCATGATGAGATAAGAATCTCCTCAGATACTGAAAAATAGGAGTCTTGTGTACCTGCTGTGAGGGCTTCAGATTGCTGGAGCTGAGACGGACTAGAAACGCAACGCAGCAGAGCCAGTGGAAGGACACATTGACTAGGGTGAAACCTTTCGACAGACAGAACACAGGTCTGGTGTAAGTTCCCCGTAACAGTACTTCTTAGTCAACTCAACTGAGCCCTGAACTATGCAAATTAATGTAGAGCTCCTAGCATAAATTACAGTGGGGCAAAAAAGTATTTATCCCACTTAGAAAGATGAGAGAGGTCTGTAATTTTCATCAGAGGTACACTTCAACTATGAGAGACAAAATGAGAAAAAAAATCCAGGAAATCACATTGTAGGATTTTTAAAGAATTTATTTGTAAATTATGGTGAAAAATAAGTATTTGGTCACCCACAAACAAGCAAGATTTCTGGCTCTCACAGACCTGTAACTTCTTCTTTAAGAACTTCTTCTGTCCGCCACTCATTACCTGTATTAATGGCACCTGTTTGAACTGGTTATCTGTATAAAAGACACCTGTCCACAGCCTCAAACAGTCAGACTCCAAACTCAACCATGGCCAAGACCAAAGAGCTGTCGAAGGACGCCAGGCAGAAAATTGTGGACCTGCACCAGGCTGGGAAGAGTGAATCTACAATAGGCAAGGAGGTTGGTGTGAATAAATCAACTGTGGGAGCAATTGTAAGAAAATGGAAGACATACAAGACCATTGATAATCTCCCTCGATCTGGGGCCCCATGCAAGATCTCATCCCGTGGGGTCAAAATGATCATGAGAACGGTGAGCAAAAATCCCAGAACTACACGGAGGGACCTGATGAATGACCTGCAGAGAGCTGGGACCAAAGTAACAAAGGCTACCATCAGTAAAACACTACGCCGAGAGAGACTCAAATCCTGCAGCGCCAGGCGTGTCCCCCCCTGCTTAAGCCAGTACATGTCCAGGCCCGTCTGAAGTTTGCCTGAGAGCATATGGATGATCCAGAAGAGGATTGGGAGAATATCATGTGGTCAGATGAAACCCAAATAGAACTTTTTGGTAAAAACTCAACTCGTCGTGTTTGGAGGAAGAAGAATGCTGAGTTACATCCCAAGAACACCATGCCTATACTGTGAAGCATGGGGGTGGAAACCTCCTGCTTTGGGGCTGTTTTTCTGCAAAGGGGACAGGACGACTGATCCGTGTTAAAGGAAGAATGAACGGGGCCATGTATCGTGAGATTTTAAGCCAAAACCTCCTTCGATCAGTGAGAGCTTTGATAAATTCTTTAGAAATCCTACAATGTGATTTCCTGGATTTTTTTTTTTTTTTTCTCATTTTGTCTCTCATAGTTGAAGTGTACCTCCTGATGAAAATTACAGACTTCTCTCATCCTTCTAAGTGGGAGAACTTGCAAAATCAGTGGCTGACTAAATACTTCCTTGCCCCACTGTATATGAATGGACTCATGACAAAAAATGTGCCCTCTGTCCGGTGTGTGAATAAAGATAAGCCAAAGGTGTTTTTTGAACCCAGCTGCAAACATGTTAATTTCTGCTGTAATGTTTGGCATGTCAGTAGTGGAGCTAAGCCTCAAGTGGACACTAGAGGAACTGCAGTTTTTTGCACATCTGCACACTGGCTATTTTTTTTTTGAAAACTGCCAGTTTATGTAAACAAGCACAGAAAAACATTCTATCCAGAAGCAACTTCTGCGTTTGCTTCATTTATCAACGCCTGAGTTGCCGCTTTGTTTAATCTCATGTGATACTTCATTTAATTTAAAATGGGGCATCTCTGCTCTAAGTCTACTCAGTAAGTGCCTGCATGTTGTAGTTTTATACTGGTATTTATACACATTACATACTAGAGTAACACGGCATTGCATGGATTTTGCAAGATTAGCATAATTTCACACTTTCTTACTTTTATTCAATTTTGTGTACAGATTTTCTGTCAAGGGTAGACTTTGGAGACTTTACCCACATTAATATTCACCAGAGGAATGTAATCTCATTTCATTTTGCCAATGTTTGTATGATTTCATGGTATTTAATCCAAACATAGATTCAAGCTGTTGTATAAAATGTTCTCTGATTCAAACTGTAGTGATCGATACGCTTCAGCTCAAATTAAAAGATATTTTTGTACACTCTACTGTGTGACATTTAAGTTGAACTAAAAGGGAATCTGAGTATGACAAGCATCATTAACTCCCACATGTATTATAATTATGATCCTAAAAATACATATATGACATTTTCTAATGACACTCTTCAGTTTTATAAAATAATGAATGTCAGTGCTGTTTCTCTATATCTTAATTATACACTGTGATTCATGAACTGAAGGCTGCCAGTGTGACACTTTTTGAGGGACTAATTGGCAACTTGGGTCAATGATGCTGTCACATGCCATGTGTCAGAGGCGGTTATATTTAGAACTTTAATTTGATATACAGTGAGTCAGGGGGAGATTTTCATGTGTAAACCAATTGGCATGTCTCTAGGGTGATCATGTACTCACACATAACTCTGACGAAGCCTGGACTCAGTTTTATTTTAAACAAGTCCATTTAAATCTATTGACTCAAAACTTGTTACTAAAATATTTGATGTGTAAAAGTACATAGGTCATGTGAGAGTGATTAAATGTAGTCTTTTTTCAGTGAGTTATTTTTGTACTTCATTTATTTTGGTTTCAGCCACTGGAAAAACTCTTCACAAACTTAAGTTTATTTTAATTTATTTTCGCCTGTTCTCATTATCTTTACACGTGTGATGTCTTCTGGCACAAAAATGAACAAAGTATCTCAGAGTACTTGTACTGAGTGATTCTGAGCATCCACAGTTGCTCTTATTCAGCCCCCTCGGATGTTCTGTCAAACACAATAGATTGAGTAGGAATAGAAAAGAAACCTTTTGGATTGAAGAGAGAAGATAATGAGGCTTAATGAATCCGAGTGCTGCCCATTATATTTCAAATCAATGGTGGTGGATCAGCATGCATGCTGGTAATGATCCCTTGCTTCATATACTGATTCAAAGTAAAACTGACAGACATATGTATAATTACCCTGCTTTGTCTTGGAAATCTATGGCAGTGTGGGCTGCTCTTTCTCACATTGGTCTGTTAATGAGCTGCATGCTCCCACAGGTAATCCTTTACATTCTGCTCTGTGCTATAAACATTCAAATGGCAGCCATCTGTCTACACAGAGCTAAGCTGTAACATGTAAATATGACAAAATGCCACTCACCCTGAGCCATAAAAAGCTGTAAAATACATTTTGGACATCAGTCAAACCAACAGTGTACTCGTGAAAACATGTAAGTGTGCAGAAGAAGCTGTGTGTGCCTGCACATTTTAATTAAAATACCTCTTGCCAACTGCAAGAAGTGAGATAAGGTTCTCAAACAGAGCCTGTGCAGTGCTTATGAATAGACAATATGTTGTTCACTTTGACCAAGAACTGCAGGCTGCTGTGTCTGCTTACATGGTAACTGAAGTCATTGCAAACACTTTATGTTGCATGTTTGCATAAGAAGTATATGTACAATGATGTGTTTGGTGTGGAGGAAGTAAGTGGCTGTTGGGGGGGAGTGGGGATGCTGTTGGAAATACATTTCTCCAGTTTATTTGTTGCCAACATTTCCCATATTTGATTTGACCTCCAAACAGACACCGACATGCTACCAGAAGCCTAAACTTGCTCTTTAAATTCTGTTAATCAAGGCTGAAACCGTTCTGAGGCAAAGGGTCGGGGTCTAGTATCCTCAAAAGCACCCTCACTGCTCTACAAAAAACACAAGTACCTTCATGGCTAGTTATAAATATTATCTTAAAAATAAAAGTATCCAATGGTGGTTTGCACATTTGATTTTATTTTGGGCTGCACAGTGGTGCAGTGGTTAGCACTGAAGGGAGGGAGGTTTCTCATTCAATCCCTCACCAGGCTGGAGTATTTCTGTGTTTGCATGTGCTCCCAGTGGGTTCCATCTGGCCACTCCGGCTCCCTCAAACAGTCCAAAGACATGCTTGTTGGGCTAATTGGTAACTCTAAACTGTCCATAGTTTTGAGCGTTTGCATGAATGGTTGTTTGGCTCCATGTGCTTGTACTGTGATTGAATGGATACTTGTTCAGGGTGTGTGCTGCCTCTCAGCCAATGGCAGCTGGGATCAGCTTGACTTGGATAAGTGGGTATGAAGACTGGTGAGGATAATGGATGTATATTTTATTTTAATACTCATTTAGGGTGTAGGCATAGTCCAAAAGTGCCCCAATATGAACAAAAAACTGTTGTAGGGGTATTCCAAATAAACTTGCAAAACTACAGGTTACCATCTGCAAAAGTGTTTCTTGACAACTGATCCTAAACGCAGAAAGAAATGTTATTTTTGGGTTACACGAAAGCAGCATTTAGACATTATGAATGTGTTTTAATGAACACAACAAGGCTTCCTTTTCATATGTGGTACATTAGGTCTTACAAAAACTATGCTACACTGCAGTTTCTGGGTTCGCCCCTTTCTGAGTTACACCAAAATGACTTCAAGCCATGCATATGAGTCTCTATTTGAACACATAACACAAAATCCAATATTACGCATGTTTGAAATGATAATATTCCCTGTATGAATGCTAATCATGAGTTGTTCACACTTTTGCAACAGAGTAGTCTTGTGTCATATGATGTACCCCTCAGGTCGACAGCACTTGGGAAACCAATGGTGCCACCCCCCAGTGAGAACACCTTTGAAGTCTCAAACAGGCAGAGAGGCAGAGAGCTGACCTCAGGCAGCGTAGGCAGTCAGCTGTCGTGAGGCAGAGAGAGGGTTGGTGCTGCTGTGATGTTCATGCTGGATGAAGAACCAATAGTACATTAAGACTTCAGAATTAGGCAACATCAGGGGGGTCTGATTCAGCCACCCTTCTCCCCCCGGTTTAATGTGTGAGTGAGTACATTTGAAGTCCAAGATCAAAAATAGGAATATCTTTAAGACATCTATTATAAGAATATTTTGAATGAGTGTGTTTTAGTTCAGTTTCAGTACATATTTGCCATTTCATTATTATTTACTTTGCTCCAATCAAATGTAAACAACATTTTTCTCCATGTTTTTACGACGAGCTGAGAACTTACATCACGATTGGCATCCCTGACTGAAAATTGTATGCAAGAAAGAATGTGTCCTGATTAATCTGAGCTGGTGGAGGAATGAGATAAGTATTGCTTAAGTATTGATTTATACATCTTGAAACACTACGGAGCTGATGTGTGAGAAAGGAATAAATACAATAATTTGACTGTGTCTAACTGTTCATTAGCTAATGCTGCTCAATCAGTGCTGGATTTCATTTGTATATATTTCAAGCACTGGTAAGCACTCTATATTTGTTTAACATGAAGGAACAAGGCGGATGTTTTCACAAGACATGCTATGGGTTTAATTGAGCATAATGTTAGCTCAGGCAGGCCACGAAGTCAAGCTCAGCACACAGTCATCAGTTAATCTTAATGCCAGCCCTCAATCAGTTGACAGCTCGTCCAATTACCCACCACACATCCAATTGGCAAATGTCAAAATGGGGCTCTATTTAAACTGCTTTGCCCGCTTTTCCTGCTTTGCACTCTTCCTGCTGCAAGCCGCAGCCATGCTAGCCAGAGAGAGGATGCAAGTTCAATGCACTTCCTCACTAGCTTTGTTTACATGGATCACTAACTTTTAATTTCAAAAACAGCCTGATCAGAATAAATATGGGTCATGGAAACACTTTAATGCAAAGTAATTGATCCAATCATGCCCATTCATGAAGAAATCCTACTGCAATTCTGTTTGTTACTCTGATCATCTTCCATGAAAACACTTGATCTGATTGTGAGGAAATTATTCTTACAGTGCACCTTGTACCCAACTGATGTGACCAGTTTTTGCTTTTGTTATTGTGGGAATGGATGAGAGGATTGTGGGAACTCGGGATTGTTGAGTGTCTCAATGTTCAAATTGAGTTAAATAAATAAATAAATAAATAAATAAATATATAAATGAAACACAGACATCTGAAGTCACAGACCCAAGAGAAGAAGAGAATGTAATCTCTGGTGCATTGTGAGGAGGGAGCAGAGAAGCATTAGAGCGACAGCTGTGTTTTTAAAGGACAAAAACAGACAGGAGTAACAGTTTCCCCTTCTTCAATTTTAGCACATTAAATCTGTGAAACAACTCAACCCATGCTAGAATGATTTTGTTCTGATTAAAGTGTTAATGCATGGACACAAAGGTCTTAATCAGAGGTAGTGTCCATCTAAACGGTGGAGCTTGAATCTCCAATCAGTTATTGTAATCAAGAAGAAGAGTTGCAGGTGTAACCATAGCTACTGGCTCCACTTCCAGGAACAAGTGCAACATCCATTCCTCTTGCACCCTCAATTTTGTATGCAGCTTAGTGAATCAGGTTAATGTGTTCTTTATACCAACACATTTATATTAAAGACAAAAAACTCAACATAAGATGTAGGAGTCAGATTGCTTCACTTTGTGGACTGTAAACTGTTTGAGATAGAGCTAATGTCACAGTTAATCAAAACCACTCATTGATTCTCCTTCTTTCATGCCTCTAGGTGTCTGCTGCTGCCGTACCTTGTTAGGATTGTCTGTCAGTGCTCCACGTTTTTCCTCAGAGGGGATTTTTTCAGTTGGTAATTCCCACACCAGTGGCACAAATGTGAAAACAGAAGCCTTAGGTTGTTGTCCTACTGAACCCTGAAAGACAGACAAGAGAAAGTTATTGACAAAAAGGTTCAAGCTCATAACTATATTTTGTGTTTTTCTTGCAAACAGCTTCTTAAAGCATAAAAAGACTTTTGCTCTGAAATGATGTTTCAGTCATGCTCAACATTATCGTCCATTCACAGTTGAGTACCACATTTAGTGTTTCTGATTCCTCATTGCTTCACAGGGTTTTGTAACTATACCCCACCACTAATGAGCCTTCATTACACACACACAGATTAGGCAATTTAGCACCCTGCAGCTCAAAGCCTCAACACACCCACACTCAATGAGCACAAGTAATGAGGTACTATTAAATCAGCTCAGGTTCTCCTCTGTGAATGCCTCTTCTCAAGTGTTTCTTGTGCAGAGTTGTTAGTGTTTGTGAAAATCCATAAAGTTATGCAGCTGACAGTCTGCATTAATTAGAAAGACAATCAGAAAGTTGAAACCTTATCCAGAGCCTTGACCCCTGCCACACATTTACCCAGGTTTGGTTAAAATCAGATAAAACTAATTACACTGCAGGAGCGGAGCAATCTGAAGCTTCAAATGTAGCCGTCAACATTTGTTTCCCCAGTTTGGGAGTGATTACAAACAAAGGGGAATTATTTCAGTATTGCTTTGGAGACTATGCTAAATGACTTGTCACAGAGAAGGAAAGCAACAAATCACAAATACTTATTGTGTTGTATGTAAGTAGAGCCATCAGGTATCTACTTTCCTAAAACTTTAACTTATCATCCCTTACATTTATACAAGGATATTTATACTTTCTACTTCTAACATTTTCAAAAACAGCCTTTCTACTTTTATTTTAAAGGTGACATATCATGCAAAATCGACTTTTTAATGGTTCTCTACCTGAAATATGTGTCCCTGGCATGTCTACAAACCCCCCGAGAATGAAAAAAATCCATTCTGCCCCTGTTCTGATTTCTACACCTTTCTGTAAATGTGTGTGAAACGAGCCGTTTCAGACTTCCGTGTTTTTGTTACGTAACAACAATATCCGGTCTGTCACGGAGTCAGAGCTCGGAGCTTGTTCAGCCCATAGACTGTATAAAATAATTCTGAATCCCTCCCCCATTTTTCATTACCTGCACAAATGTATGGTAACAAGGAGCTTAGGAGGGAGGCATGCTAGTTGTAGGCTGTCTTAATAAACACAAAGGTCGGTTTTACTTCCCACGTCTGCAGATTTGAAGATCTAGTGGATGATTTTTATTTATCATGGATAAGTGCTAGCGCTAGTTAGCATAGCTACATAGCTACATGTCGAAGCTGTAGCTGTGTACCAAGACAGACGTCAACATACTGATAAATAAAACAACAAGAAACACTAAATCTGTGACCAATCGTTCAGAAAGGTCCTGCTACAGGCGCCTCTCCGTCAGGATCAGATTCTGGATCAGATTCAGAGGGTTGAAGTAACGATCAGATCTCTGAGCAGCCGTGTATATTCAGCCAACAATTAAACATTAGATCAACGTGCTGGAGAGCCGAGGCACATCCACTTCCGGAGGGGGCGTGGTCAGAGGGAAAACAGAGTGTTCTGAGGAGGACTGAAGAAGAGGGTTTTTCAGGCATGCCAAAATCTGATTTCAAAGTGTTTTTTGAGCATAAACTTTAAAGACATGTTTTGGGGACCTCTTAGACCAATATATATTGATGAAAAAAGCGTGATATGTCACCTTTAAAGCATTTCACAGGAATCATAAATAGTTGTACTGTCATAAATACGACCCCAAGATCCTCCAACTCCAACTCTTGAGGTAGGGACTCACTCCTCACTTTATGTTCCAAATATGAGACCTTTTTTTTTTTTTTTTTTCTCTCTCTTGTCTGCATATATATTTCTGGTTTGTGTCATGTTTGTCACAAACTGTCAAATATTAATGCAATTTATTCTTGCAGCAAAAGAAAAGAAAGAAAACATTTTTCCTCTGTGCTTGTGACTGTGTGCATGCGACCATCACCATCCCTCTTAGAACTCTGGCCTATCTTTTATTGACAGCTAACATCATGTTCTGTAAAAGAGGGCGCGCACACCTAGGTGGGCCAAAAAAAATAAGAGAAAGTAAAAGAAAGATTACATAAGGATATACAAAGGGACAGGGAAAGAGGAGAGAGAGACCTAAGACACTTAGATGGAGAGGGACCATCTCACCATTACACCAAAACAAACTCTGTGCGGTGATACTAATGATTAAGCAACCCTTAGTGTCCACAATCATTACTGAAGCTTGGGTCGCAGAGGGTTGCCGCCGTGCTGGGTTCTATTTGTGTAACAAGACCACCACTGGTGCAGATGATACCACTTGGGTCAGACCAGCCGAGCGGTTCAGCCCAGCACCCGGGCCGTGAGAGCAGTCAGGCCGAAGGACCAAACACGCCGCGGGAGACCCAGGCCAGGGGACAAGCCAAGGACCCAGACCGGAAGCAAACAGGTACCGCCGGGGCACCCAGGGCGACCCCAAGGTCACCCAGCAGGAGGAAAGGGGGGCGAGGGGGGAGAGATCCCACAGCCCCCCCATGGAACACCCCCACAACACCGCCCCCACAGCCCCCCAAGACAGAGCCAAAGGAGCCCCCAGGGCCGAGGGGGCCCAGCACATATGAGACCAATTTTAATGGATAGGATTTAAACAAGTGGCAAAGATTAATCAGTTTTGTTTCCTTCACCAGAACAAAGGGGATGCCAGTGGTTGCTCATGTACAGAGGCGGCTGCAGGCCTCCACAAGTTTGGGTTTCAAGTCCGGCGTGTAGCCCTTTACCGCATGTCTTTCCCCATTTCCTCTCCCAGTTTCCTGCTCTATCCACTATTCTGTTCTCAAAATAAAGGCATGTAGCCCAAAAATAAATGTTTTAAAAGAAAAAGATGGAACAAAGAAGAATACTGGAAAGTACTATAATAACCAAGGGCAGCAAGAAGAGGCTTTCCATCAAATCTCAGATTGAAGCTGTCGTCAAAAAACAAAGACGGCAATGAAAACTTGTAGAAGAAACAACAAAACTACAAAATGGATTGGACAAAAATAGGGATGCATATATTTCTTAGAGCCCTTCGTGCATTCCCTTTCAGCATCAGTCCTGCTGTGAGTCAGAGGTATGCTTACACCTGCATTAATGCAGTAGGTGGAAGTGAGAAACACTGCCAAAGTGCACACTTTACCTCCACTTCAGCCAGGCTACATGAGTCACGCCTTCTCAAGAGTTCAGTGACACTCTGAATAGTCTCTGTGAGGCTGTTTTATTCAGCCGCTCTGTAGGTCGACATCAGGTGAAGTGCCAAACATGGTGGACTTGAAGACCACTGGCACACGCTCTGCTACTCAATGCTAGCTTACAAGTGATCCCAGTCATGCACCATGTCTGATAAACTATCCACCAATAATGGGAACTTTTTTCTTTAATATTTTGATCAAATTGTATCTTATAACAGCCAATAAGAATGGCCTTTGTGTTCCTGTTAACAGAACAAAGAAAATTCACCCCCCGTACAGTGTGTTCCGATCAAGAAATGAGCCATCCAGACTACACTCGTCTTTTGTTCCAGGCTGTGAACATGTTTATTTCTACTGTAAAGATCAGCTTTTTTGAATTGGTGTGTATGTGATTTCAGGTACTTCCGGCGCCAGCCTCAAGCGGATCCTCAATGAACTGCAGTTTTTTTAGTACTTCCGCATTGGACTCATATTTTTAGACCGGATGTTGACGCTTGTGCAAGACCTTATTTTAGTGTTGTAAGCTTTCTAGTTTCCACTTGTAGAACACATATTTTTGTCCAGGGCTCATTTCACTGAGCTTTGTTGAGCAAAGGAAAACAGTATATTTTGAACTGGAACTCAATGCCTTTTATTTAATAACAATCTAGCTTTAGTGAAATGTCTGTGAAGGTTATCAGTCATCCAAGTCATGGTAATCCAAAGCTTGATCCGTAAGGCAACTGGACTGGTAGAGATTATAAATTGTTGAAGACGTTTCACCTCTCCTCCGAAAGGCTTCTTCAGTTCTGACCAGACATGGGAAGAGCTAGAAAATATAAGCCTCTAACAGTCGTGGGTGTGTCAAGGAGTCACAAAAGGGTCCTTTAGTTAAGGTTCATAAAAAGATATCTGCATTCAACTAACACTCCTGTTCCGGACGTTGTTTCTCATCATGATCTCCCTTCTTGCTCCTTAAGTAACTGGTCTGGCAGTGAACGACGGCAAGGCTTTGAAACAGAAGTCCTTAATCGCTGACTGTTTAAGTACCTCTGGCTACATTGGGAGCCCTGAAAAGTTGGCCTCTGCTCCCAGAGCATATTACATCTACAGACAATAGCTGATGGGTTCATAGATTATCTTCAAACAGAAGAATACTTTCAAAGAAAGAACAGAGGGCTTGGAGTTTAATAAGGGATATAGATAATGAACCTTTGGCAAAAACAAAATCTCAGATAATGCAATGTCAATGAATATCCTGAAACTCTAAATTCCTCATTATTATTCATAAACAGCCTCAGACAGAAGATGATTCCAGTAAATCAAAAAGTTTTCTTCTGCGTCCTTTTTGTTCTGGCAGGTTTTATACACCTCAGGTCATCAGTATGGGGAGACTATCCCCAGCAATATCTCCTGCATCCTTTGATCCTCTTTCTACTACCTGGTACGAGGTCTGAATTCTAACTCCACGCTTGCTTTTCCTGCAGGTCAGGACCATCCAAATTCCCCTGACAGCAACAAAACAAACTATGAGTCTGGTTGTGCACACAGTTTCTGCTTTAAAAACTTTGCCTCTGACACTGTTTGTGCTTGCTCTTAGGCAGATGAACGTTGGGTATCTGAGTAGTGGTCCACTAAAATTTATAGCAGGGTGCATGTGAGTTATAGTAAAAGCACAGGGCTAAAACTATTTTTTTTTACAACCTTCCTGAAACTGTCCAGAAGCATATTTCTGTTTGTTCATGTTTGTTGACAAGCCAAAGAGCCAGTTGAAACAAAGAACACGGGAAAAAATAAATACTTTATTCACTCACATTGCACAGCCTGCTCATTCGTCTATCAAATGACTGGAGGTAACAAAGATGTGAGAGCAGAGTTTCTGTCCCGCAAAGTCAATACCATCTCTCATTGAAAACTGTGCCCTCAGTGTATTAGCACAGACACACACACACTACGCAAGTGTGCAGAGTCATGAGATAACTTTTGTTGTCTATCTAAAGAAATGATTGTATTAAATCTAGCCCTGAAAAAGTTTAGTGCATGTTTATTTTAGATTACTGGCTGGCTGTGGCTCAGTGAGTTGGTCATCTATCAATCGGAAGTTCGAGGGTTCAACTCCTGCTCTGCTGTTTACATGCCAAAGTGTCCTTGTGTAAACACTTAACCCCGAATTGCCCCCGCTGGCTGTGTTATCAGTGTGTGAGTGGGATTGGTCAATACTGTTGGGCTCTTTACATAGCAGCCTCTACCATCAGTGTACGAATGTGATTTGAATGTGACACGTAATCCATGTAAAAGAGCAGTCAGAGGACCAGAGCAAGTGCTTTATAAACAATCCATCTACCAGTCCATTACCTGACTCCTGAGCCCTGCACATGCCAGCTTGAGTTGTACCAAGGTTGTCATATTTTGAAGTTTGTTTCAAATGAAAGAACTTCTTCAAGGCTTTTGTGTAACCACTTAGAACTGTGAAGCCTCTGTACTGCTGCTGGTGACCCAGAACATTTCTTTCATTTTTTTCTGAGCTTGTGGGGCTGAGTGCATGCAGGTCAACAGCGATGATGCTTTGGTGTGAAAATCAGCAACATCTCTTTATGATTATAATGCTGAAGGAATGGTATGCCTTAACAATACTGCATTCAGGGCTGACCCCAGAGGAAAATGTTACTGCTCAAGGCTTTCTCTTCTAAGTCTCCGGAGACCAAATTGAGATTCTCACTTCAGCCTCATTCAAGTTTCAAATTGTTCTCATTAGTTTCTCATTAGTTTCTCCTAAAATTCACTAGGAGAAATAGTTGAGACCATGACATGATTCTATTTGAGACTTAAATGAGAGATCTCATTAATGGCTCATTTTCTTCTCTTTTTTTTAAGTATATTTTTGGCCTTTTTGCCTTTATTTGACAGGACAGCTGAAGAGAGACAGGAAATGTGGGGAGTAGTGAGCGGGGAAAGACATGCAGAAAATGGTCAACCAGCCGGGAATCAAACCGGCAACCCCTGCGACGAGGACTGCAGCCTCTGTATGTGGGGCGCTTAGACCACTAGGCCACCAGCGCTCCAAAAGACTCCACCCCTTTAATTGTAATAATGTGGATAAATCTGGTCAGCCCTTTTGCAGCCCATATTTTAAATAAATGGTCTGTCATACCTGGTATGAAATCTCTATCTTTTGCAATTTCTCTCAAATCCACTAAATCTTTGTGAAGTTGTTTTGTTCCAAACAGACTTGTAAAGGAAGGACCATATTGTGAGGTCAAAGAAGAGATCATTTCACATCTAAATAGCTGATCTTGAAGTGGTTCAAATGTTTTAATGAGAATTGTAAGTTTGTGGACAATTACATTGAAATCTTAATTTTGCAGGGCACTATAACTGTTCATGAAAAGATGAGCTCAGGCTCTTTCTTTGCTCCATCTGAGCTCAACTTGATACACAAAAACTGAGTCTGACAAAAACAAATGGATGAGGTTAGATTGAGACAATTGAGAGAGCTCCCTGATTCCTCCACCTGAGCTCAAAAGGAGTCACAACACTTGAGAAATACCTGAGAATCATTTCAGATTTTGACCAGATCTCCTTTTGAACTGAAAGGGAGACTAAGCTGAGACTTTTTGAAACTTTTTTTCTGGAGGCAAGAATGAGAAACAGGAGACATAAGCTATAGTCTCATTTTGCTTTCAAACAGATCTCATTGTTGTCTAAGAGACATAAATGAAACACTTTGAGATCTCCTCTCTAAATTTATTTTCCTATGGGACATATCCTTCTAGTAACTGGGCTTAAATTGAATCTAGAGAAAGACTGCTTCTCAAATATTCTCTGTAGTAAAGTCTGCAGCCACTTTAAATGTTGTTTGCAAATGCAAGCAATAAAGGAGCTCTAATTTGTTGCACAGCAACACACCATTATGATGTGGGTTCAATGACAATTCAAGTGTCAGTGTGAGGAAAATTTCCTGTTTCTTCTCACAACAGCAATCACACAAAGACTGATGAAAGGGACATGTATCGCTTACTAATCATGCCCTCTTCTCTCCTCCGTGTTGTGGGGTCCCTGGGAGAAGGACCTCAAGCATCAGGGTGCTGAGATTTCTTGAACTAATCATTGGGGGAGCAGGTTGCAGCACATACTCAAAACTCTATTCAAAATGTATCACACGTCCTTGGCCTGTTTATGTCAACACTAGAAGAAAATTACCATATAAGGTCCTTCTCACCTTTACCTCAGTTTCAGTGCACACGTTCTACCACCCAGCCTTGTTATTATAAATCTGTGTGGCAGGTTAATTTGGAGGAAAGCAGCTTCAAAACAAACTGATAGGCACAATGTTTACTGATCAAGTTATCTCAGAACTTAATTTAAAATAGCAACATTGTTTTCATTATTTGAGTGACATGTGGCTTCTGCAGGGACTATTTTAATGAGATTTTTGAGCCAATTTCTACTCTTGCTTTGTGCAGCATGCATGCTTATCACAAACTGTCTCGAATAGCATCTTAATCTGACCATGAAGGTAACCTTATTTGTATTACTATAAATACAAATGAATCACTTTATCTTAGGAAAACTACCACCACTTGTAACAAATTACAAATGTAAACTCTTGGGGAGAAATATGACTAATGTTTTCAAGCAAAGCATTTCAAGCAGCAGGATTTCACTGAAGTAATGCACAGTGGCAGTGATGAATTGTGACAAAGTAGTTATGGGGGACTCATTTGTCTAACAAATGACAGCAAATGTATTTCCATTCTTCCATATATATCGAATACATCTTTGAATACATATTTGAATACATCTTACACTATGTAGAATACAAACACAAAAAAAGTACCATACAAATGCACATAAAGGTATCAAACTAAATAGTTACTGTAGATTTAAAAAAAATACTTAAGCAGTGCTGCATGCCTGTAGCACTAGCTGGAGCTAAACATGCTAGAGCAGATCTCTCTTATGTAACTACAGAAAACCACCACATGGCTCTTTCTAGCTAGCGGCTGCCTGTCAGCTGCAGCTGATGATAGCCCGAGGCACACGGGCTCATGATACTTGCTTAAACATAAGGGCCTGTGTCCACTAATAGCATTTTTGCAGGGTGCTTATTTACATAAAAAATCAATGTAGTTCGGTACTCAGTGTCCTAAGCACAAAACACCCTCAGCGTCGTCTCTCTGAAGAAAGTAGTCCTTTTGTGTAACACTGCTGCACTTATAATGTCAGTTTCCC